>NC_031768.1:92840206-93015079 GCF_001522545.3 Parus major
TTTTTTTTTTTTCTTCCTTTCAAAAGGACGAAGTCCCTGGAGAGCTCTAATCTGGAGAGGCTGGGGGCTCCCCGAAGGGCTGGCCAGCCGACGGGGCAGGAGCGGGAAGGGGGAAGGGAGAGGGTGGAGGTGTTTAGGGAGGCGAAGGAGAGGTGGAGGGCAAGAGGAAAGTAGTAACTAATAAGCATGCAGCCGGCCAGCTGTCAAGATGCTGACAATACTGCTCCGGGCGCAAAGAGCCCGACAGGCAGCGCTGGCACGGAGCTGGTGCAGGGTCCTCTCGGGAAGAGCCTGCCTCCCCTAAGAGCCTCCCCAAACGCGGCACAAGCGGCAAAAGAAAAAAAAGAAAAGAAAAAAAAAAGGAAAAAAGGAGAAGGGCGCAGATGGAGCGTGCTGCACAGCCTCTTCAGAAACAAAGTGCACCTAGGAAACAGATGTTGTTGCTGCAACAAGCCTGGGACTGCTGGCTGCTCTCTGGCTCCTTCTCCCAAGTGCGTGCAGGGAGAAAGTGGCACTGGAGCAGCTGCCAGGGCTGCCCCCGTGGCTGGGACATGCTGCCTCTCCCATTAAAACCTTTCAGTCCAGCTTCACTCCCAAACTGGGAGAGCTGCCACAGTTTTAGAACAACTTTTCCTCTGCACTCTCCATCTTTCTCATTCTTGATCCACCTGTTGACTCTCCTGCCTAGCAGCTAAGGTCCCAGTTCCGAGAGCTGAGGAATCCTGAAAGGGGTGTACATCTGCAGCACTTTATGGGAAGGGTGCAGGTCCTGCATTCAGGGGCTTGATCTTCAAATATTAGAGAACCAGCAGAATTGCTGCTATCAAGGTCATGCAAGATCAAGGCCCCACAGAGGTGCAGCTCAACCTACTCTCTTGCCAAGGCAAGGAATAAAGGGTCAGGATCCCCTTGAAAACCACGTCAGTGTAGTCACACACTTGTGATGAGTTATCTGCTCTGGAGTGTTTTCAGTGTTCCTCACAGTTGCTACAAACTCAGCTGATGGTGCAGCAACAAACTCTTGCTTTTTTGAGGCTTTGCTATGAGACAACACTGAATCTTCACGGTAAGAAATGTTTCAGAGGCAGCAGGAAAAGGGTCACTCACTGATACCAGTATGATGTGAAAGCATACCTTCAGTCTGAGGAGCAAGGGATTTAGTGCACGGTATTATTAGGCTGAAGCATTCTATCTTTTGCCATATGAAAACAATACTCGCTTTATCATTCCCACCACAACTAAAGCCGGAGATCAGTGTCAATGCAATCAGAGCTGCAGGCAGATGCTGCACAAAACACAGAGGAAGAACAATCCCATGTCCTCCAGACTTCACACTAGTGTGTAGAAGAGTTAGTTACTTTAGGATGCTTGATACAAACATTAACAAAACTTATCTGTCTATACCTTTTTGCTCTTTGGACAAAGAGGAAAAGCATGTAATGGAGAGCTGGGAAGAAGTGAGAGTGTACAAGTGAGCAAGAAAAGCCCAGGGAATGACTCTGCTGGCAACTGATGCAGTGGGACCCATAGGATGGGTGGTGAGTGCCAGCTGATGCAGCTGGCTCTGGTCTGGCATGCTGAATCCTACATCAACATGAGCCAGGCCTCAGGTTGTTCCCTCTCTGTCAGCAGCTGCAGTGGAGGAGGGCGCAGGGAGCAATGGGCAGTTCCCACCAGGAGCTGTCATCACACAGACACAGATGTGCCTGTGGGTAGTTTACATTACTCAAGGAACTGCTTTTGTTTTTCCCTTCTCATCCTTTGCAAACAAAAAAACCCCAAACCTTGAAATCTGATGTTGAGAGTCTAATTGCCTCTTGGGTTAGGGAGAGGTCAGGGAGAAGGCAGGCCTGGCAGATGCTGGGAAAGTGATGCCAGGCAAAAGCCCTCAGAGATACTAAAGGGAAGTGTGGAATAAAGGAGAGAGAAAAGAAAAAGTAGGAAAAATAAATTTAGGTGAGAGAGTCAAGAAAGAAGAAATAGAGGAGTTGGGATTTTGGCAGATTTCCTTTTGTTGCATTTGTCCCCACTGCTTCAGGGCAGTGCCACAGCCCACCTGCCACATGTGTATCCCCGCTCAAGTCCTTGTCCCATTTTCCTCTGAGCAGCGGCTGTCACCTCACAGCATCACCTCTCAAGCAATTCTCTCTCCCCAGCTGACACTCTTCCACTTAATTTAAATGTGGCCCACTCAGAACAGCAGGAAAACCATTCCTGCTGTCCACCAGGAACTCCTTGCTGCTCTAAGACAAAAGCTTAATCAACAGATACACTCCCACAGTATGCCCTGCTCACAGTGAAACAGTGTTTTTCCACGGGGATCCCAAACAGGATCCTCTTCTCCAAAACTGTTTTCTCTCTGCATTGCTTCCTCAGCAGCTCTTGGGGAACACACACAGCCAACTCTCGCTCCCTGACTACAAGACATCAAGATGTTGACCAGAATAACCATTTTGTTACTAATGTGGCAGCAATGCTAAAAAACCCCAAATCCTAGGCTACCCAATATCACCCTATGGCCTCTCTGCAGCCAGAGCAGTGGTCAAGAATGGGAAGGAAGACCACAAATCATGGCAAAGGTGTGACATGGAGCTGCCCTGAAAAGACCCATCTCCATTTTATTGTTTCTGTCATGTGATGGGGTCAAGCTTGCAACAGGACAGACAATAAATATCCCAGCATCCATTCAGGCTGGTAGCCACCAGCTGAAACACTCCTCTCTCTGTACAATATAAACCAAAGCTCAGAGGAGTGGTGGACAAACCCCACCAGTCAGCATCTGCATGGAGCACAGCAGGAGTGCTCGGGGAGCAAGCACATTTCAGTGTTTGTCAGCTACAGCCACCTGCAAACTGAGACTCGGAAGCTCTTGTTCACAGAGTAGATCAAAAGCCAGAGACAGCACCTATGGATGCTTTGTAAGAGCAGCCCACATCTTCATATCCTTAAACATGAGCCTATCTTTAAGCACCAAACTAAAAAAAAAAAATTAAATAAAAATCCAAATGATCTTTGTCTAGGAACAATAGAAAAATCTTGTCCATGTCCAATTAGAAACAGTAATAAGAGTGAAACAAATACACAAATAAAAAAAACAAACCACAAACCAGAAAAGTCTGCAGAAACTGCCAGTGACACTGTTAAGCCTTCCTTGGGGGAAGCTGCTATGGGGAAATTTTCCTGTTGGCAGAGCAAAGACTTGGGAAGCTTTCCTAGGCTCTGAACCTTCTTCCAGGGTGTACTTGAAGAGCAAGGGTGCCTAGAACTGTTGCAGCAAAACTGACCAAACTTATCATTAACATCCTGAGCCAGTGGCACAGGAGAAATACCTGATAAAACAACAACAGAGGACTTGATTCTACTGCCACCAAAATCAGCCTGATCTTTGCCATGACTTCAATGGGAGCAGGCCCAGAAACTGCATTAACAAGCACAAGGCTAGTTTAACACAGTTGACATCAAAATCCAGAAGAGCACACAAAAGAGACAGGACAAAGTACTTGCCAGTAACGTCAATACAAAGTTTAATCCCCAGATGGCTGGCTTTTAGAGACATCCCCATCACCACCATAAAGAGAAACTGCCTTCTAGTTTGCACTCCTTTCAGCAATGACTTGTTGCTGGGATGCAAAAGAGCACAAGCCCATTTTTCTTGTCCTTTGAAGATGGCATTTAAAAGCTGCGGAATTTTTTCTTCCTTTCATAAATTTGGGAATAAATGGGAGGTTTTACTCTCCATAGCTGTCATTAAACTGCTTTTCACTAACAATACTAATTTTTGTTATGGGAGCAGGTCAAAAGACTCTAGAACTCTCTGCTTGGACAAATTTCCCCTGGAAGACATGTCACTACTCCAGAAAACACAAGAGGAAGCTCAAGGCTAGCAAAACAAAGGGACAGAAATGACTGTCCATAGAAAATGCCCTGGCTTGTGCCAAATGCCTAAGGTGGGGTGCAGGGATTTGCACCGAGTGCCAGAATCCAGATGGGCTGAGCCAGAGCCCTGCTTTGTACCATGATCAGCAGCTGCCACACTGCTCCAAAACCCCACAGGGCCCACCTCAAGGTGAAAAATCACAGGGGACACACTCAAGTGGGGTGTCAGGACGAGTGACAGATTTCCCCTCTTCCCAGAGATGAAGAGCAGAGCGTTGTATTGTTTAGGCTTTTTTAAAGGTTGTGTTTGCATGTGATTTTCCCCATTTATCATCACAACAATAAGCGCGCCTTTCCAAAAATGATGGTCCCGTTGAGGACAGTGAGCCAAACACGGCAGGAGATGAAGCAAGACCTCAGGTCGCCCTGCACAGACAGATGGGCAGGGCTGGCATATGGTTTCTCTCTGTGACAAGGGGATGCTCCTTAACAAAAGGATGGCAAAATGCTGCAGCCTCAGAGCCTGGGAAGGGAGGCTTACCTGCCTGTGCCCCAGCCAGCTCCTAGGACACACTGGCAAATGCCACAGCCACGCTCATCAAGCAGCAGCGCCTGTGATGGCTGGGCACAGCACAGACCTCCACTGGCTCCCCCACTTGTCGCTGCTGTCCATTCACACTCGAGCCCACGCTAAAACCACGAGCTCAGAGCCGAAGGCCCCTCCCCACGCCTTTCACACAACAAGCATCAGCAGCAATTCCAGCTGTAAAGTTTGCTTTCCTTGACGCACAGTTTACTTTCTCCATTCCCCCGCATCCCACCCCTGCCACTTACCCCTCACTCCAAAAGGGCTCTCTCAAACAGGCTTAAGCTTTAAACAAATAAGGGCTTGGCAAGCAGCAGCCTGCTCCCGTTTCCCCCCCCACCAGCCCTGATCTCCCCCCGCCGCCTCCACCTCTGAGCCGCGGTGCAAGCGGAGCTGGCGAGCGCCGCGCAGGCATAGAAAACAAACACGTGGAGCAGAGCCAGCTGTGAAGTTGGATTTGGCATACACTGTTTGCAGCATGAATAAAAGCACATGGGAGAAGAGGGAATGGGAGAAGGGGGACAGAGTGGGGAGCTGGGGGTGCCCTGGGCTCAAAGGGAGAGTGTGACTCCGTTGCAAAGCCCTGGCACATGCCCGCTGGAGAGTCCTGTGCCCTGCGTGGAAGTGGAGGGGGGCACAGTCCTACAGCCACATTTCCTGAGATATTTGGCATCACAATTCCCCACCCCTTTCCTAGCGAGCTGGACTGTTTTTGCATGTGCTTGCCCTCCCTCGCAGGCAAAAATTAGTGTGTTCTGATGTAAGATGTGAAAAATAAATGCACTTTTACCTCCCGGGGCATGCAATTCTCCCCCTTTCTTTCTTTCTTAGGGTTTCTGTTTCCCATGCACATTATGCTCCAGGGCCCCACAGCACAGGAAACCCTGACCCAACTGCCCCATCACCTCGGCTGAGATGACATATGTTGAAGGTCCACATTTACACTAATCCCCCTCCCAACTGTCCCTTTCTTGGAAGGGTTTCAGACAAAATATCCCTCCTCTTAAACCCGAGCTCCCAGGAGATGTTAGCTCGGGTATTATTTATTATTCTGCCCTCATCAGTCTGGTCTAGCCATGGGAATGGCACTGGAAGGCTTTAGGAATAGATCACCTGTGGCCTTACATCAACACTGGATCCATGCAGGTTTTCCTCCCTCTCCCATGCATCTCCAAGCAAAATGAAAGAGAAACATATACATTCTGCCTGGTTTGGGGCAGAATCCAGCTATTTGATATGGTTTGCTTGTGGTTTCCACCCAAAACCATGAACCAGCCCAGGTTTGCTTGGAAGGTCCTCAGCTGTGTTTGGAGGCTGTAAGAAAGGCAGCAGTGTCCTACCTGGTCTGGTCTTGGACCTTGTCCAAAACAGGTCAGCAGCTGGTTGGATTAACAGCCCGGCCTGACCACCCAGACACCTGCAGTCATGTTTTCACAAGTGTCATTAGCACCCCTGAAACACAGTAAGAACTTTACCCTCTCCAGGCCAGTGGTGAACACTTGCCCCTCAGCATCGCTCGAAACCACCAAACTGACAACAGGAGACAGTATTTGGATAGTTTTCTTCCTGAGAACTACATTATGGACCCCTGATCACAGCCAAGGAAGGTAACTTACCTTAGAGAAATATTGCAATTGCTTTTTTGTTCTTGGGTGGAATTTACTGAGACACCAAAAAAGCCATGGATCACTGCAAAAAAAGCACTGCTCAAAACCAACCATCCCACTCAGATTTCTTTCCCTTTTGGAGGCAAATTAGCAAGATAGAGAGGGATAGAAAGTCATGGTCTTGGAGGTTATGGCACTGCATTTCTGGATTCACCTCCTCTATTGGACAAAATATACCCCTACCCTGTGTCTCAGTTTTCCAGGCTGCAAAAAAAGGAACAGCAAACTCCAGCAGGTACAAGCAATAACGAGATGAACATGAGTCAGATAATTTCAGATTCTCATATGAAAGGTGCTAGACAGGTATGTAGTGTTATTATCTGTACTGCTTCCTGGTAGCCCCAGGATTTTTGGAATAGTGAAATACAGATGTCAGCATCTTGGGGATACTGCCTCAGTAACTGAAGCAGGGAGGGGCATGCTGATTACAACAAGGGGAAAATATGAATTTGCACCACACACAAAATATTGTGGTTAAGGGAGACAGAGAGATACCACTGACAACAGAGAGCAGGATAATTCATTGGGGTTTGTCAGACTAAACTTTCTGTAATCAGAGACTCAGGGAAAGTGTTTGTCAAGCAAACATTTAACATCCAGCTGCCAAGAACTAAGTAAACAGAGAAGGAGAAGTAGCAGATCCAACGTGGCACCATTTGCAAATACCCCACAATCAGCAGTCACAGGCCAACTGAGCCCATCAGCAGGCACTAGCAAAGCCAAGGGGATGAACTCCTGCAGGAAGACCCACCACCTGGATGGACAAACAATGGGCAATTCACACCTTCAAAATGTTTTCATCCACAACAGGATTTGCAGAACTGGGCAGGTGTGAGTACAGCAGTCTGTGTGGGTTCAGTGGACACTTTCCTGCACCACACACATGCAACCACCTGGGTCCAGGCTGAAAGTCCTCCAAGATAGCGAGCAAAACCCCACAGCTCTGGTACCATGCATTTTAGTCCCACTTTACTAAAAGCCTGCAGTGGTATTTATTGTGCTTATAAGGAGCCAGAGACCAGGGCCAAAGGTCTGAGGGCAAGCCAGCTGATCCCAGCCCTAAAGCCAAGGGTGCCTGGTGGTGCTGGGCAAGTGAGGGGGAACACTGGTCTCTGCTTCCCACCTAAGTGCCTATCCATCAGTCAGTGCTTCCCTCCCATGGTTCACAAGACTGCTGGAAAGGGTACCTGGATGACTTAAGGGATCCAAGAAAATGGATGAAAAATACGCAAGTTTAGACATTCTGTGCAGTAAGACATGCACAGGAAACTTCCAACCAGGTCTGCTGACATCCATGGGAAAGCATTCAATATTGAACATGTCAAAAATGAAGCTGAAACCCATCGCAGGCAATCCTACATGTGCATCTTTTGTCTACACGTCCCTATTCTTCTACACCTCATCCCAACAAAGATACCAGAGTGGCATTATACACATTTCCAATAGATCAGATGTCTCTTGGCTGTCTGAAAGAATGTATAAGAGACACAGGGCATGTTTCAAGGCTAGCACTGGATGCATCACTTCTCTGTCAGTCACTGGCCATGGTAGTCAGTCACATGCACCCACGGTAGTGTTGGTGTAACCATTCCTTTGGCATGTTTGTGGCCAGCTGCATTCTGCACAAGTGATCAAAAACTGTCATGCTGCAGCCAAAGGTGCTGGGAAGAGGAAGTTTGTGGCTCTGCAGCCCAAAATTACTGACACCTTTGTACCTAGACTGTGTTTACGTTCAGGAGGTTCACAGAGGGGTTAGGAAAGCTGTCATCCTCCTAGCTAGAGAAGGACTGTGAGCGATCAAAGGGCCAGAGAGGCTGCTGGTCCTACAGAAAAAGAGGCTTGCTGGTCTAGTTGTGGTAAATAGTGACTCTGTCTGAGTTGACACAAAAGGACTTGATGCATTTTATGCATACAGCATTGGTTCACTCCAACTCTGAGGGAATAGGGTGGCTTTTCACAGGAGAGCCCCATCCAGATTTGAAAGGCTGAACCTCCATACTAAAAACAAAAATAAAGACAAAAACCCTTGTGGTTTTTTCATCAGGAGATGAATGACCTTCTCTAGACTCCTGACCTAAGGGCTCCAAGTATTTACAACCTGGAAGAGATATTAATGAAGAGGCAGAGCTGCTTTAATTTTCCCTTCTCTGCTCCCCTCCTGCATCCTCACCCTCAACAGCCTTTGGGCAGTTAAATCAGCAGCCTACACACACGATGCAGTATTTAAGGTTCAAGGAGCTATAAATACAGCACTAAATACATGCCTATAGAGTTTTTCCACACCCCATACCCTCCAAACTCACAATTTTCTCACATGGGAGACTGGCTCAAAACAGAGAGGAGGAACCTGTGGTATAACTAGTCAGTGGTCCCCAGCAGAACCACAAGATATCTGGGGCTTGCTGCTGCTGCAGTCCCAGCAGCGTCAGGGCTCCTTTGGTCACAGAACAAGGTGTTTCCCAAGCATCACAAGGCAAAAGTGCTCTCTGTCCTGCAATGGATAGAAGCAGAGTTCAGCAGCATCACAAATCCAACCAGGTGCTTCTGGCAGGGCAGGAGATAGCACAGCAGTCCTAACCCCTGTAAGGAACACGCTGATCTCATTTTCCCAACAGCAATCGCACTAGTGTTGGACTCTCACTCATAAGCAAATGTAGACTGATCATCCACTCATTAGGGTTTCCAACAGGAGAACAAGCACCTCAGACTGTTGACAGCGTTTAGTTACAATGGCAGACTTCGGCTTGAGACCATTTACATCACCTGGGCCACATAACACAACAGCACCACCCCACTTCTGGTCCAGGCTCTTGCTGTTTTCCTGGATGGCAGAAGCTGGTCAACAAAGGGTTAAACTTGGTATAGCCTCCAAAATCACTTTTTGCTTTCTGAAGCAAGAACATCTTTGGCAGGGTCCCCATCTGGGAAATGACATCCCGTCCCCCCTCGCTTCCCCTCTTCTCCCCCTGAATGCAGAACAAAGCGCTGCACTGCCCAACATGCTCCTCCACTGTTTTCATCTTGGTCCAAACGCTTCTTGTGTTTCAACTTCTGCCAAAATGAAATGCATAAAAAAATATAAAAAAGGCATGTGTGGGGCAGGGGGAAAGCAAACAGAGAGAGTAGAGGGAAGTCATTAAAATCAAATCTTGATTAGCTACCAGTGGTGGAAAAAGGAAACAGGGGAGAGGAGATTTTTCTGTTGTGATATGCATCTTGAAGCTGAAGCCAGTAGGCCCAGAGGAGACAAGACTTCTCCACACAATCCTCCACCTGGGACCAAAACTAACATGCTTTGTCTTTCCAGTCTATCATGTGCCATGCCATCATTATCATCAGAGGAGGTATCTGCTTCCTCAAAACAATTTCTGCCAGTCACCACACACATTTTTGACCACTCTCACAGCTGTAGCTCTCACAGAGTTCCTGCACCCAGCACTGAGCCCTGCTGGCACAGGGCTGGAGAACACAGCACAGCTGGCCTGCCCTTTCCACCTTCATACCAAACACAAAGGTTTGGCCAGTGCAAAGCCATAGGGAGTCCTAGAGGAAATGAGCTTGGAAAAGATGGCTTGTGCATGCTTTGTGGATGGGCTGGATGGGCCAGATGAAGAGTCCCAGACTGGCTCTGTCTCCCAAAAAGACAGACAGAAAAAATAATTTTAAAAAAATGCATTGGCTAAAGAAGCATTTAAAAGCCAAACAAAAAACCCAGTCTGGTTTGTAGTCTGTAATAGCTGAACCCAGGGACACAGAGCATGTTTTTTGTTCCTTCAGTACAAAAGCCCTTGATTTCCCCTCCTCCTCATTCCAGCATTTCCCCATCGGGGGTGTCAGAGACAGTTCAAGGCCTCCCAGTATTTCAGACAAAACTAGGTCTTGCTGCCCTGAGAACAAGTGGCTGGGGTCTAAGAGAACTGAGGAGATTTGGGGAGCTGAAGAGCTATGCAGTCTAAACCTGTTGCCTCTGGAGGACGGCCAAATGGTCACTCTCCAGCATCCCCATGACCTGCCACAGGCCAGTGCTTCCCTCCAGGGTTTGGTTTCCCAAGGTGTGACTTTGGCTCGAAGGCTTCATGGCTAGGCCACTTGAATTCCCCAGGGCTTGATTGTGCTACAGATGGTGCTCTGCAGCATGTCAAAGAGAAGGGGAGATTAACTCCTTTTTTAAAGTATCTCATTACTGTTATATTTTTAAACACAGCTGGTTGAAAATTTTTCAGCAAAGCCATAAATAAATAAATACTTTGAGGAAATTTCCTGTGATCTGAAAACTTTACTGACTGGTCTAGCCTTTATCAGATTATGTTCCCTCTCCAGAATGCATAAACTCCACTTGCTTCTGCTTTCTCTCCTATAAGGACCAAATCCATTGAAACATCAATAAAATATCAAGATTTCACTGCCTCTACTGTTTGATATTTAACAACCAGCCTCCTGACCAGCACAGCAGTCACATATTCATTGTTGTCCCACCTGGTGATTTTTAGTTTTCCTTGTAATCAGAGGTGCTACCTGCCAAAACCAAAAGTTCCAGACATTAAAAATGTATCTCCTCTGTCTGCCAATCACCTCTTTTCCTGCTCCTCAGGAAAGAGATGACAGAACACAATCAGCTGGGAATCTCATGTCTCTGATAGTCTTTCTTCTTTCAGAGATCATCCTGCTAGCTTGGTTTAGAAAGCAGTTCCTACAGCTGAGGACAACAGTCAAAATCACCATCTGTCATGACATCCTACATAAAATAAATAAGAAAGACAACACAACCCACTACCTCCTATTAGCAGACTGTTAAGGAAAGCAAACAATCACCCACTTCTGAAGAAGCCCAAGACAGGAGGAGCATTTCTCTTCCAGTCGGTCCCTGCCTGCCTGTGGCAGACAAAGCCTGTTTAGTAGTGTCTGTTCAAGACCCTGCTATTACATAAATAGCAAATAAAGTTCAGCTGAGAAAAGGTGCCCCAAGCATGAGGTTCTGCACATGGAGCAATGGAAATGCTTGCTCCAGAAAGGCTGCCTTTCCACAGGGCTTCTCATTTTAACAGGATGGTTCCCATTTAAACTCTCTTCATCCTTGAAAGAGCTCCCAGCCTCCTTACCCAAATGCTAACCCACTCCTTGTAGCCCAAAAAAGGAAATAAATTCATGAACAAATCATTTCCAGTACTTTTTTTCCAGGCTATTGTTATGTGACTGCATTTGGAAGTAAGGGAGAAAAAACCAAACACATGACTGTGGTCAGAGTCTGGCCTAGAATAGGGGAAGGGAAAAAAACCCAAAAACCTCAAACCCCAAACCCAACCCTTGTTTCATATGTTTAGTCATTTTTGGAGAAAACTGTAAGCAGTAAAGAGACCAGGAATAAACATTGACACCAGCTCCCGGGCTTTGGGGGTGACAAAAGGATATTCTAATCTGTTCTCCATCTATCAACGTACTCTGATCAGCCCAAGACATCTTTAAAACCTAAGTCTAATATGCTAATATTCTAATGAGGAAGAAGCCTACCCCATCTTCTGTTGCAAAGGACTAAGAAGCTTTTGTGTTGTGAATTGCTTTATCATTTTAGAATGTCTTTTCAATGCAGAAATCACCTTTGCTTGAGAGGTATTAGAGAATGTTTCACAGAAAAGATCAGATCGTCTTCTCCGAAGACTCACCCAGCAGTGTTCTGGGAGGACACAGCAAACCCCTGACATTTGCTTGTCTACCAGGAAAAACATGGATTTTCCAAAAATCCTTTTATTACTGTCCAGGAAATGTACATAAGGAGTATGAGATTCCTTTATTGTACAGAGACTGCTTTAAGAACTCAGGTGCTCTGCAAAAGCCATCCTCTGCCTCAAGGACATTTATCCCTAATTGTTTACAGGGACTGTCAGCACTTTCTTTGAGAAGGGAAATCTGTGCCTGTCCCATAGTACTAAATACCCCCAGAAAAACCTTTCACTGTTCAGTGCAAAGTCATCTGTAGATCAGCTCAGGCAGTACCTACCCTCCAATGTAATTACATTAAGTACTGCCACTTGCTACACACCACAAATGCAGCATTAGAAGTGGGAGGGAGTAAGGTCTTTCCCCTCCCTCTAGCAACTGTGAAAACTCTCCTATCTAAGGGAAATACAATCTCAGAATTACCATTAGGGAAATTATTCACTGTTTCTTACCCTGGGAAATACCATAACTCTTTCAGGAAGAAAAGCACTCAGTTTTGTGAAGATGCTGCTCCATGATTTTAGATCCAGTTCTGCAGCTGGCACACTCTGCCCTGGGATAGCTAAAACAAGATGTTCTCATATAGTCCCATTCACAACGTGCTGCAGGATTTAATAATTCCTCATGAAAGAGGTAAGCTATATAAACACAAAATGTTACAATGGGACAAAAAGCAGCTTCAAGAATTCTCTCTGCAAGCCCAGCAGGGAAACAATTATAATTTCCCTCTGCATTTCTTGCCAGCTGAAGTTTTTCTGTTTCTCTGCTTTACTTTGCTGATAACAAACATCTGTTGGGAGCATCCCACCCTGTGCAAGAGAGGAACATATCCATTGCAGCCTTCAGGGCTCTGTACTCAAGCAAAGCCTGTGTATATCCACCTCTATTACAGCCACAGATAAACCTCTGCTGGTCTTACCTATCAACTACAAAATTCTTCCATGGAAAATTAGTCCTTTTTTTGCAGCCCACAAGTAGTTCAAATAGTTACGGAGACCTTCAGAAAAAACACAATGAACCTCTAGCAGAGATGATCTCTTGAGGTCCCCCATATATGCCTAAGGATCTTTATTTTAGGATCTTCCTCCCCAGTTCTTACCTACCATCAGCTCTTACCCACATATTTCTTCAGCAGAAAGCTCTAGAAGCCCAAATCGGCAGGCTCCAAGATAAAGCTGACCATCTGTGGCTCATTAACATCTCACTGAGCCTTTTTGGCCTGGTTCCTACATGCCCCTTGCAGATGCTGGCACGTCAGCACACGCCGTGTCCACTGCTTCTCTGCCTGCCTGCAAGGAGACAGGTCAGCATAAAACCCTCCCAGCCTGCAAAGTGCGGTGAGATCAGAAACGCTGGTGGGGACTTGAAAACATTGCCTTTGAACCCTCAAGACCCAATGCACCAGCTGAGGGGAAAGAAGGGAAGGAGAGACATGGATCTCATTTGGAGGACGGTGTTTCTCCAGAATAATCTGTGGGGAGGCAGCAGCCCTGCCTGTCTGCAGGCAGCCACCGTGCCCGGGCAAGGGTTCCACAGACCCGCTCTGACACGCAGCGTGCTGCGCTTGCCTCGGGTCGGCGAGGGCTGGGAGCATCTCTGCAGCAGTGGGCTGGTGCCTGGGGAGGCACCCCTAGTTGTTCCTTATCAGCCTTCCCCAAAACAAGTAAGGGCAGGGGCATCCAGGATATGGCCCAACAAGCCTTTCTCAGCCCCAGCAACTGCTGCTGGCAGCACTGGGACCTCAGGCAGAGGAGGAGAAATTAAAGCCAGAAAACAGGGAGAAAAGGGGGTGCAAGGACCTGGCAGAGGCACCCACATCCTTTGGGAGGCAGCATGCACGCAGGGAACAGGGGCACACTAGAATCCTCAGCTGCAATCCTGTTCTCCCTTCTCACTGCAAGGTCTGAGGCAAATCTGAAAGGGAGCTGTGTGCTGGGAGAGAGGAAGAGATTATTCTCAGTAAGCATAAGGAGGGATGCGTGGCACAAATCCATTTTTTAACACCTTTTCCATCCTATGCCCTGTCTAGTTCAGCTGGACAGCAGTTAAGGCAGCAGCTATGTTGGGGCCTCTTCGCAGTCCTTCATGCACAGGGAGTGACCTGGGATCAACGGAGAAGAAAAAGCCCTTACTGTGCAGCTGTCTGACATCTCCCACCACTCTTCCACTCCCAAGGCACTGACTGCAAGGGCACAAAGACCTCATCCGATATCTCTTCTGTAATTCAATTATTTAGCTTGCAGAGAGCAGATCAAAACATTTGCCAAATGGAGGAGTCCTACTACAGATAGGCTCCTCTTCCTGCAGAGTACAGCAGAGTCACCTCTTCACTTAGACACAAAGAGCCTCTGGCAACAGAGTGCCTTTAAAAACAATATGTTTCAACACATTCCTCTGAGCAAAAAGCCTCTCAGTGCAGTTCAGGCTGTTACTCAGACAGCAGTAGGGCACAGCCATGAGCAGCCCCCCAAGACAGTTGGCCTGCAGCTTTTTGCAAACAGATACCAGAAGAAGATGCATCTGAATCCCCACCTGCTCCCCCAAACGGTGCTCTAAGTCAGGCAAGAAAGGAGGAGGAAAGAACCTGCCCAGGATTCACTGAAGCAATCCTATCCTCCTTGGGAGATAGCTCCCAGTTAATGCATTATGCCAGGTTTTGATCATGTCCTGCCGTTGGTGTCAACACAGCTGCTCCCTACTGAGCTACCTGTGCCTGAAGGGGTCAGGTATGTCCCCAGACACGTGTTCAATGTGCTCAGGAAGAGCAACTCTTTGCAACTCTGCTGTTCCTGCACCTCCTTACAGTGTAAGGTGCCTCTCTGCTGACCTGAACATCTCCTCTTGCACCTGGGCACAATACAAGCCATGGACTTGGCTTTAGCAGCATCTGTTAGAGCTTATTCTTGGCTTATGCACTGAAAGGCAATGCCTCCAGAGCGGGAGAAGCACAGTCCCAGATCCCCTGTGGAAAGAAGGCACACAGTATTTATGTAATGGTACTGTTTAACTTGAGATTGCATGCTGGAAGCAAAACACTGTTATTACACTGGCACTTTCCTCTTCCAGCTACCTTTCAAAGCACGATGCCGCAGCTGAAAACTGGCTGACAGCAGAGAACTAAAGACAAAACTGGCTCCTTTCCTTTCCCTTCAGCCACAAGCTCTTGCTCTCCAGCTCTGCAAGACCCACTGCCTGCCCCAATGTAAGGCAGGCACAGGAGCAGGATACTGCCAACACCACCTGCAGTGCCAAGTGCCCCTTTGGGAAACCACTCATTGGAGCACATGTAGCCACCGATGTGAGCTGAGGGCTAAGGAAGATGAGACTCTGCTATGGAGAACTCTCAGCTTCAAAGTGGACAACTTTCAATCAAGGTTTAGTGACACTCAACTTTGACCTCTTCTGAGCAGGGCAGGGTGGAGGATGGAGCATGAGACTGAGTATCAGGCATCATGGGCTCTGCACTTAGCTCCAGTCCTGACCTGCCAGGTCACTCCAAGGCACATGTCCTTTTCATGTTCTGTTTTTATCTTCTCTTCCACATTTGCCTCACTGTTTTGAATGGTGATGTAGGAACAGTCTCCCACTACAAGTTAACATGGTATCTACCATAGCTGTGTCCCAACCTTGGTTAGAACTTGTAGACACAGCTGTAATACAAATAATAATTTAGGTTTTGGAATATGGTGATGGGGAAAGATGGCATAGCAGGCCTTTCTCAGGCCTTCATCCAGAGAGTCAAGAAACCTGTACTTATCTTCAGTGCTGAAGCTATGCTAAAACTGGGTTATACTCACATTTTTGTGGCTGATGAAATTTGCACTTGTTTGCTTGGTCACTAGTTTGGGAAATATTTTTAAAGGTGGTTCTTTCAAGTGGTTCAGAGGTTAGGGACGTCCAAAGCTATCCCTGGGGAGATTATAGGGTCAGGCATCAATGATAAACACAGCCTGCCACTTGCTCTTGATGTCATTCTCTTTGTGCTCCTATTCCCTTCTACCCAAACCTGCAGCCCAGGCAACTGTGAGGAAAACAGGACAACTGTATATTTAGCAATTGTGTTCCTGCCTAAATTGTTACATGATGTAAGCAGTAGACCCTTCCTTCCAGAAAAGACCACAGGCTTCATGATGCTGTCAGCAGGATCCCACAGCCAGTTCTGCACATTTGGCACCAGGCAAGCACAGCCAGCTCTAGTGGAAGCAGGGGTACACTGGTGCCTGTCCTGTGAGACACAGGGCTAGCTTGTCCTGCTGTAGCCATGTAAACCAAATCACTCCTCCCTAAGGCTTCCTGAAAATGGCTCCGTATCTCCCTACAAAGAGGCGAGTAGGGTCAGCAAATACACCCAGGCTCCAGCAGCTCCAGCTCTGTACCTTGGTAGTGACCTCCCTTTCTCAGCATCCATCATCAAACTAATGGACTGCATGGTCATCCAGCATAGTTGATCATGATCCCAAGACCTTATTCCTCTCTGCTGTTTGGGCAGCCACCTCTGACGGGATCTGGAGCTGAAGTGACAACAGCTGAACTACTCTTGCAACATTTACAGAACCTCAGGCATCCAGAGCAGCGAGATCCTCAAAGTCAACCGATCCTTGCGTGGCCCTGGACTCTTCCTCTACAGCATTACAGAGGTGTTCAGGCACAAGCTGTCACGGAACCAGGAGCTCAGCTCCTCATCTGCTGGAAAGCAAACATCTTTTCCCTTCAGGACACTCCCAGACACTCCAAAGGCAAAGTCAGAGTGACAAAAGGTGATGATGGACACATCTAAAGCAGCTGGCGTGCCTCTATGAGGAGCTCTTCATGCACCAGCTTCTCACAGGCTTGTTTCACCCTACAAGCCTCCAGCTGCAGAAATGCCTGACAGCCACAAGCCTGATACCCTGCTTGGCCAGCTGAAGGGTAGGGAAGTCCCCACATGGACTCCAGAGCTAGTAGATATCAACCCCTCCTCCTGCAAGGGTCCCACACACAGCTCTGCTGTGGTCTGGCTGGCCAAGCCCAGAAGAAGTTAGTAATGGGGTGCTCCTCACTGGATTCAAACCCCACTACAACTGGATAATTGGGGACATCTTGCTCTCCTTCTGCCAAGATGGCTCTGGCTTAGAAACTGCATTTCAAGTGCTTGCAAGCCAGGATATGCCTGAATAGCCGCTTACGAAACAGGATCCACTTCCATGCAGGAGTAGGTGGTCAGGACTAATCCAGGCAGCACTGGTGACAGTGGGACCGTCCCATAAACCCACCAAGTGTGACCCTGTCCTGAAAAGTGGGGACAGGAGCTGGTCTCAGTGCACAAGTCTCACTGACTCTCCACCACATCATCAAAGTCAGCCCAGATGTTTTTGAAATATAAACCCAGCACATTTCTGAGAACATCTCTTGACACTGGGACTCAAACCCAACCCTTCAATCTGACAGTGCTTGGGTCTGTTAAACAAGCAGCTTTCTTCTGGAGAAATAAAACACAGAAAGCATATGCCCATCACCATTCAGGGGCCCCAAAGAAATCTCTGGCTGACAGCAGCAGGATCTAAAACAGCTGGACCAGACAGTCCTTTTTACCATCCATGGACAACAAATAGCAGGAATCTTCCTGCTCCAGAGGGGACTGCCATCCAGAGAAGCAATGAGAATGCTCTCCACATCAGCTACAGCTCATGGAGCAACTTGGGACAGAAGGCACTAGATTAAATTTCTCCAGCATCCAGAACACTACTGGCTTCCAAATAATTCTCTAGTTGTGTGCGTGCAAGCACAAGAATCCTCGCTCCATGGTCTGTCTTTGTGCCAGCATATTCCCAGTGCTGTGACTCTCTAGGGACAAGGCCCATACTTGTATTCAATCTCAGCTTTGGCTCCCAAACACTAAGGTTTCAGATTATGTTTTAAAAAACATTTTCTCTGGCAACTGGGCTGTTAATGGATGTGATGTTTTTGCTCTCGCCTCCTCCCCACCTTTAAAAGCTTGGCACTAAAGGGCTTCTTTGAAGATAAGGCCAAATTTTCAATTTAAGGGGAGGAACTTCATAAAGTAGATTTGAAGGGATGGAGAGGAGGAGGGGGAAAATAAAAAAAACAACCAACCCTGGAGCCACTTTGCCTGTTGAGATGTACACTGTACAGCACATAGGATTACAATGGCCTCTCTGTGCCACCACTGGCTGGAGCCAGAAGTTTGCTGCAGCTGCACTACTGCTACCTACGCAAGGCTCCCCAAGGGAGGGCCTTTGCTAGAGCTGCACACCAGCCTGCCCTCCAAACCAAAAACATCCCACAGCCCCCTAGAGAGCCCACATCCACCCAGCAAGCAGGGGCACATGTCCCCAGAGGCAAACAGGAGCCACCCGCCCACTGGGCTTCAGTGCCATGGGAGGCTCTCTGCTGAGGGTTCCTCTTCCAAGAGCTTTTTTGAAGGCCAGCAAATCTATGGTCTCTCTTGATCTCCAGCAGACCTATCCTCAACACCACAAGGAGGCAGGGAAGTGCCATTTAGTTTTGCAGGTGGAGAGCTGAGGCAAAGAACAACTTGCCCCATCTTGGGGGGAAATCTGTGGTGTAGAGGAGAATCAAACGCAGCTGCCCTCGCATCCCAGGCTTGCACCCTAACACACTGGCATCAATAAGCAAGGTGGCTGCTCTCCCTATAAGTACCAGGATAAATTAAAGTGGCATGATAAATTATCATAAAAATATGATTTTGCAAATAAATGCTGTATTCCAGGCCAATGTATCTATATTTGAAATATATTTTCTCAAAGATTACCTCAATATGTTTGTATTACCACAGGCTTTCCAAACCACACTAAACTCAACACATTAATTCACAGGGCTCTCTCTAACCTGTCTTTCTGTCAACTAAAAGAGAAATAAAAAGTAACCTCATTATGGTATTTGAAAGCTGACAACACAGTTCTGACAGGGATCTTTACACTCTTTTCCCCTGCCCTCATGATTTAAAGAACAGCAGAAGGGCCTGATGCACAGTCTTCAGATATACAAGCTTGTTCAGACTCGCTGACATTACAGCCAGAGAACACATCACTGCATTTGGCAGGGCCCTGGGTCTATGGCTGTGCATGAAAGTACAACCTGCTAGCTAATCTCTCTGCCAGAGTGGACCTGAGAGACCCAAAATGGCATTGCTCCTGCAGGGCTTGGGGTGAAAGATTTACTGCCTATGGCAGGCACCAAAGTTAATGAAAAATGACTGCTTTCCAAAACACCATCTGGCTTTTTCACACACAGACATAGAGACACTGCAGGCCAAAACCTCTGCAAACTTGACGACGGTGGGTTTCCATAGGGGCAACACGCTGTGGTGTGGTGTGGATTTTACCCTGCAAGTCTCCAACACTCTGCACAGGCACAAGACGCATCCTCACATCTAATGGCTGCTCAGGGAAGATGACTGGACACAGGGCAGCAGCCTCCCAAGAGCAGCTGAACAGAAAGCAAGGATAAAGTCTGGCTCTCACCTCTGTGCTGGCACACTGCCCACAAGGAGGGCAAAGAAGCTCAAGCACGTCCTACACGCCTCCTGACGCACATTTCTCTCCATTGATGCCACTAGAGCCAAAATAAATTGGCACTGCCTCTTTCTCAAGAGCTCCTACAACACACAATGGCAGCCCTCAGAGCCCCTCACAGGCACCCAGTCCAGGTGCTCTGCTACCAACCCCACCAGGCAGAGCTGAGCCTCCCATCCCATTTGTCCTTTTGCAGGGAAAAGAGGCCATTTTAATAAAAGGAGCATGTAACATCCCCAGGGCAGGGATCTGTTGCTCCATGTTTAAGCAGAAAGCTCTGCACCGCCCGCAGCAGCTCTAGGACTGTGTAAGCACCAAGTGGTTTCTTTTCCCTGCAATAAATATCCTTCTGAGCTTTTCAGCCAACTTGCTTCCACTGCATCCATACTCCTTTTGTCTTAGCTTCCCATGGACACTCAGACAGCTGTGTTGCTGGAGCACACACTCCTGTGGAGAGATTTTAGAAGACTTATGCACAAATATGCATACAAAGCAAATTTTGAAAGCTCCCCATTCTGCACGCATTCCCTCCAGAGAACCAGCTTCAAGCACTGTGTTCAGCCAATGAAGCAGCAGATATGATGTCGTATGATTCGGAGCCAAGAGGAACTAAACCCAGTATCAGGAAAGAGAAAAAGATGCATGTGATACCTTACGTTCAACAACTACCCAAAGTACATTTAGAAACCCAAAAGATGATATTCACCCCCATTCTACCTAAGGACCTGCAATTCATTTAGTCATCATTTGCTTTAAATTGTTCTTGTGGCCTAGGAACTGGAATACATAACAACCTCTTAAACTGAGACTGACCACAGGAGCACCAGAACAACCAGCAGCAGGTTTTTTCCCTCAGGATGTTTTCAGTCTAACCAGAAACAGGAAGTCTCCAAAGATTTTGCAAGAGAACTTTTTCCTTGTAAGATATCCCATCCTAACTGCAGAATTCACACTGCAAATTTTTAGCCCGGGAGGTAATGGTTTAAACCCAGAGATTTGCAAGCCTTGGTCTGTAACACGCCAGCAGTAATACATCAAAGTCACCCCTGCACATTAAAGAAGTCCAAGGGAATGGTGCCTCACGTCTCTGAGGCACTCGACATCAGATATTAAAATGAACAACCCACCATTATTTACTGCCAAAGGAACTTCTGTTAACCTGGAGTTACCTTGACCTACTGCTGTTGCAACACCTTGCAGGCTGCATGACTAAACTGAGCCCAGCTCAGCTCAAGTCCCTGAAAACCCACCTGCAGGCCAATGTAGGCTAAAACAACCAGTATGGTCCCAAACACACTCCTGTCATTGCTCCCCTGCTTCATGAGGCACACACGGCGGGGTGCTGGGACACAGACGGTCTGTCTTTGCCGGGGAAAAGAGTGATTATGGAAGCACAGAAGTGCCTCTCCAGCCCTGCAGCAGTCCCGAGGAGGCTCAGCACAGCAGAGAGGGTCCTCCCCAGTACACCTGAGTTCTGCTCTGAGACATGAGGGTGGGTACAGGCCAGTTGGCAAGAGCCAACACAGACAGCAGTATCTGCCCGGCTTCCCAGCGCTCAACCCATCAGCACGGGGTCCAGTACCATTTTCTGTAAGGGAACAGTAAGGCACAGGGCTGTGGAGAAAATTCAAGCTCACAATAGGGCATGTGCATGGACTGAAGACCCAGCCCAAACACCTCCACTTCTGAACACATGCTTCCAACTGAAGTGCCTTTCCATCCTGTCAACTGTGCTCCCTCCCACAGCCCAGGCAGAAGAAGCAATAGTTGTTTTTTTACCTATGCTTGCTATCAGATTGCAAGGTTTCTGTGCTCCTACGGGCAGGTAGTTCAGGAATAGACCAGTAAAAACTGGCAGGTAGATCTGGTGAAGTTTCAGTCAAGTGTGTCAGTAACAATGACAAGAAACTACAAAAATTCAGGTCTGCCCTAAATGAGCAACTTTTCTTAACTCAGGAAAGGAAGTTTCTCCTCTGCAGCACTGGGGAGTATGGGGACAAAGCAGGCTGCTTGCTTCATAGCCCTGCCCATGATGCTTCTTGAGCATTCCTCTTCAGCAGGAGGCTCCAGCTGGCTCCTACAGAGGCAATTCTGCTGGCCCTAGTCAGCCAGGAGGAGCAGTACTAGCTTCATGAAGTTATTGCAGGGCTGCCAGGTTGGTACTGAAGATTTGGAGGGATCTGTCTGCTGTTAGTTTTGAGGACACAGCAGAATTTCAAGCAGTGAAGTGCACTGAGCAATGATTCACCTGTCCTTCAGTGGAGCAAAACTCCAAGCCAGGAGTCTCATATTCTGAGGGCTGGAAAGACCTCTGCAAACACCAGACACTGTGTTTCACCTTGCAATCTCAAAGAACCTCTCAGAACCTCTGTGCTTCTGAATCATGTCAGTAGAAGGCACAGAAAAGCTGCTTTCTCCAGACTGCAGGGATGCACAGAACTCATACAACTTACATGCTAGTTTGGAACACACACATGCAGAATCATGCAGCTCCAAGGCTTCTTCATTGCGCCAAGCAGAGAAGAAATGCGTGGATTCAGGTACTTGTAGTGGGATATCTCTCAAATAAAGGTCCTGGGGGTGTGTGTGTATACAAGTGGGAGAAAACTGAAGTTGCCTTTCCCATCTGCACAGGACCTCTGTGCACCCTTCAGATGAACCTGCCTCACATTCCCCAGCAGGAAGCAGGGAGGACTGCACTGTATCTGACTTCAACCCTCACAGCAAACACCTATTGGGACCTCTTCTGCTTGGAACATGCAGGATGAGTCCCTGTAACTGTATCTGAAGGGGAGGATTAAGAAAAGGACATGGAACAAAACCCCATTTATTTCTTGTAAGAGAATATCATGCACCCAGCAGGGAGCTCACAGCTCTTCCTAATTGTCCTATTTACTTCAGAAGATCCCCACATGACTCCTAGCAGCATGAGAATTTATTTCACCTTCATTTCTTCAGGTCACTTAAATAAACAGAACAGATCTTCACTGCAAACCCATGATGTGTTTCTGCTGAAATCCCTCCCCAAGATATGAACCTCAATATTCAACCCATTAATTTAAAGTGACTGCTATGTAAGTACACAGGCATAAATACGGAGGAACCCTCCTCTTAATTGTAGGCACACTGAGTCAGTTTCAAAAGAAAACAAAGATAAAATTCTACTTACAAAATGCCCACATTCTTCTAATATTTTCCACTGTAGTTTTTTAGCCCATGGGAAAAGAAATTTTAATGGCAGATTCCAAATGAACATATTAAAAACACACTATGGTAGCAATGTAGAAATTAAGAGAATTGGGCACCAAGAAAAACATTAAAGACATGCTGGGAATTACATGCGGGTGCTGAGTGTGTGTATGGATTCCTGTTATCCCACTCACATAATGCTGCAGAGAGGTCAAGAGAGTTTCTTTAAAACAAACAAGGACAAAAAAGCCCAACTTTAATAGACATGAACTGCCTTTCACACAATGCCAGTGAAATAACACTTGGGGTACCAGAATAAGTTTGGGAAATGCCCTAAGACAGATTTGTATTAAGTATCTTCTGCCAGCCAGGGGTATTGGTAAAAGCCTATTATTTTCCAAAGTATTAGTACCTTCAGAGCACTTGAGAAAGTGTTGTTTGGACACGGCTACAAATTCAGCATCCCAGTTTCTTCCCAACACATTTTCTATTTACAGTCACCATGCAGATGATCTGCCAAAGTTGCAGTCCAAGCAGGGAGGCATGCGTGCACAAATCCCACAACATCCTACTGCCGGGCAGAAAATTACTTCCCCTGACCCAAATCACTCCTCATCCTTACACCAGGGTTAGAAACTCTACAGTCACAAAAAAGGACAAAAATTCTACTGACAGACAGACTACCCACCCCCGCTTTTCTTAGCAACAGCAGCCCCTTCACAGAGCACACACCGAAATGCCTTCGCATCTGCCAGAGACAGCTCTTGCCTGTAAACTCACAGCAGCTTTTGACAAGAGTTGGAGCAATGGAGGATGGATCTGCGGCTTACTTTGCACAGCTTCTCCTCGTCCCTCACTGCTCACCGTGCCTCCTCGCCCGGCCGCCAGTGAGGACCAGGCTGCTGGGGAAGTTGCAGGCGAGCCCTGGAGCACCGCGGAGCGTGTGAGTGCCCTGGGCCCTCCATTAGCTCTGGCCGACCCGCCGAGGAGGAAGAGCTGGAGGGAAACATCCGAGCCCCCCACATACATCTCACCTGCCTGAGCGAAAAACAAGCCCCGTCCCGGTGGGGACCAGAGGGTCTCCACTACTCCCTTGTCACGTCTCCTACATCCCTAGGCAGAACCCCTTCCTCACATCCCCACAGCAACTTCCCGAACTCTGCCGCTGCCTGAAGCTGGCTGGGGCGAAAGCCCTGCGCCCCATCGCCCGCCGCCACCGTGCGTCCTCCCGGCCCCTCGCCAGGGCCACCAGGCCCGGGCCCCTTCTCTTTCACTCACCACGGTCTCCAGTGGAGCAGGCGGGGGGAAACACAAAGATGCCCCAAACGAAGGGAAGCAACAAAGAGGCTTAACTCCAGGAGCTGGGAACTTCCAGGCCGGATCTGCGGGGAATTCACTACACACACGCGCGCGCGCGCGCGCACATACACAGAAGTAGGGGGGGAAAAAAGAGAGAAAAAGAGGGGGAAAAGCCTGGTTTGGGGGGAAGGGGAAAGTGAGGGGGCCCTTGGTTTGGGGGTGGTGGTTGTGCTTTTTCTGCGGGTTGGCGCTGGGGATGGGGGGCCGCGCTGAGCTTCAGGCGCGGCGGGAGGAGGAGGAGAAGGAGGAGGAGGAGGAGGAGGGAAGAGGCGCCGGGATGCGGGAAGCCAGACCCTCCATACGGGAGACGGCTTTTGGATGACTGAACTCCCAAACAATTCCCTGCTCCGGCTACTCCTGCCCCAAGAGCCTCCCTCCTTCCCCTCCCCCTGAGGAGGAGGGAAGAAGAGGAGGAGCCAGAGGAGGGAGAAAACTCTAAGTAAAACCCCTTCCCCAAAGCCGGGCAGCGGCCGAGCCCCATCCCCGTCTCCCCAGCCCCGCGAAGCGGGAGCCGCGGGCCCCCAGGGCCGCTCCCGGGCCGGCGGAAGCGGGAAAATTGGGAGGAAAAGTTGGTTGTTGTGGGCGGGGGGTGGCGGCCCCGCCGGCCCGGCGTGAGGGGCGAGGGGCGCGGGCTCCTGGGCTGGCACCGCAGGCTGGAGCGGCACCGGGGGCTCACTGGTGCGGCCACCCCGCGCCACCCTCGGCCGGCATCGGTTGTAATAAATACCAGAAAGATGAAAAGGTCTTTTCTTCCAACCATCCCTTCCTAGCAGGTGCTTGCTCTCACGGAGAGTGTCTCGGGCACAAATTCTCAGGAGAAGCAGTGACACCGCTCCCTGAGATTAAACCTCACCACTTCCTCCTCTCTGCGTCTCCCTGCACCAAGGAGTGAATTCACGCCTAAAAACTTAAATTTACCCGGAGGTGCAGGGAAATCTTCAGTCTTTCAAGGCCCGTCAGTAAAGATTATCTTGAAACAAATCTGTCACTGAAAGGTCAGGATAGGTTTCTCACATTTTTGTCATGTACAGAAGAGCATAGATGACAAACATAGATGACAACATCTAGTTTCTAAATGTGAAGTCCTTCAGTCTTCAAAGAAGAAAGAATTGAAGTCTTTCATCATGTCATCACTGGGTTTCAGAGTTATTCTTGCTTAGTGGCACTTTAGGAGAGTTCTGATCTCCTGGCTTACTCATTTCCCATGAGGACGATGCAAAGGATTTAGTGTTTTCAATTTGTGTTTGGGGTTTTTACTCCCTTGGTTTATTACATGGGTACTGAAAATATTAAAATTGATTTTTCTGTAGGATTTTTTGAGTTCCAACTAAGCGTGTGTTGATGGCTTCTTCAACTTTGGTTTCAATGGGTAAGCTTATCAGGTTGAACACAAACTTCCCTCCTCTGAAATGTTAACTTTGCTTTCTAATTATCTTTTAAAGAATTGTTTCCAAGATTCCAACTTTTTCCTTATATTACTCAGTAACACACTCCTCAGGTTCTAAACCTATGTGTAGACACCTCACTAAGTGGCCTAATTTTTACAAGTGCTAAGACCTCTAGCACCTGCCTTGTCTGAAAAATGCTGGTTTCCTAATTTAAAGCAGTCGTAAACTCTCCTAAATTAAAGCAGGAATTGAATTAGCCCTGACTAGTTTTAGGCTTACAGAGGTGGGAAGAAAAAGGTGAGGGAGCAGAATTAGAGCTATGTTGTGCAAAGAAGTGCCCCAGGGCTTGTTAAACAGTATGAAAGAAAAGATTGCAGCCCTGCAGGATTACATTCCCTGTTTATCCCTGGGGCTCAGGGAATAGATGGATGCAGCGGTGCCCTTCATATGCTGTTCTTCTCACCTGCCTGCCAAAAGAAATGCCTTGGGACAAAGCAGGGTTTGTGCAGCCACGTCCCCTTGGCATCCCGGCACAAGCCAGTGGCAGTCCTGCTCTTGGGAAGCGCTGTTGTTGCTATACTGGGGATGCCTGCTTTAGGTTGGCATGCCTTTGTTTCAAACTCCCCACCAGAACCAAGTTCTGGATGCCACAGGCCTGTCTGAAGCTCGAAAGTAGTGCGAAAGCCAAAACCCCCTCATTAACCCCAGTTCCTCAGGCATAAGAAAACTTTTCCTTTGGGCATTGACCAAGCACAGCCTATAGCTGGGGGGTGGGGGTGCCCCATCTCCTTCTGGAGATGCCAGAGCCCCCCTGATTCTTGGCTACCAATTTGCCCATATTGGCCCTGTCCCTCTCTGATCCCAGACAAAATTCCCACTGCTGCTGCTGTCGGATGCAAAGGCTTCTCCTTGGGGCCGCTGAAACTCCAGCTGTTTGATATTGTGAGGAGCAAGGCAGGGGGCACAGAGGGACTCCGCATGAAAGGGCGAGCTCAAAGGAAACCGGACCCTGGCATGTCGGCACGATACTCAGTGGGTAACAGGCTCAGTTAAATTTGCTCATTCAGCCAGCTAAGAGGGAGAGTTTTCTCATCTGTCCTGCTATGTTTAATTCATCCACACATGCCTCCCAATTACAGCAGGAGTAATAAACAGAAAGGGATGTTGGGGGTGGGGGGAAGCTAGCCAGGCCCCAGCCACCATACCAAACCCTGAGAAAATGTGAGCTGCACGCTGCTGGGGTTTGCTGTCCTGGGAGCAGCTCATCACCAGCTCTGGCACTGAGTCCTTACTAATTTTAGCCCAGATGCATACCTGAGTTTTGTTGTTTTGTCTGCTTTTCTCCAGAAATGTACATTGCAGGAGGCATGTTGAAGAGTGCTGCTTTAAGTGTACCATGTCCGCTGCCTGAGTTAGGCAGAACTCAGTAAAAATCACCATGGTATCCCTGCCTCCATGAAGGCTCCCAAGCTCACCACCAGGTTCCTCTAGCTCTGCATTTTTGCAAAAATGCAACGTGAATGGGGAGAATTGCACTGTGAGGCAAAGACAAGATGGATAAAATGCTCCATCATAGAGTGAGTTCAAAGCTGTCTGGCTATGTTGTTGGAAATTCAAGATAAGTTTGTGGAAGGATGGATGAGGAATTGATGGCTAGCTAGAGGACATAGTCCAAAGTGACCAGAAAGTCATCTTGTGTACTGTGTAGAGGAGAGGGGAAAGACTCACATTATGAAGGGATGTGAACGGGAAGCCCCCCGTTCAAAGGAGCTTCAGCATGAGTTTTACTTTGTTTACCCTCTTGTAAAGCTATTTGTTACTTCGATAATCCATAGGAAATGGGATCATTTCTCTCCGACATGTCAAATTAAATAAACAAATAAAACCTTGTTTGGCTGGTGAGAAGCTTAGAAAGGAAAGTGTATTTGTATAGGGATTCAGGAACTAAGCATCTTTCAGGAGCAGAAGATTAGGAAAGAAATCAGAGAAACAAAGGGGGAAGTGATTCAGTCATCAGAACTCAGAGAGCCAAATTAAAGAGGGGGGTGGGATGAAAGGACAAGAGATAGGACCTGCCTATATTAGGAAATCTCTGCTGGCGTAAACTAAACCAACTTGATGTCAGTTTAGTTTTACCATTAGGGTCCAAGTCAGGGACATAGACTTAGTTGTGACAAGCTCATCCTGATGTCAGACAGAAATATCATATGTTCACTGGTGTTTCTTTTATTTCAGAATATATACATTACCCCTCGTGCACAAACACAAGCACACACAAGGGATAACATATGTATTTTGAAATAAAAAATCGCAGTGAACCAGTGCTAGCTTTTCTCTCTGAGAGAGGGGCTAGCAGCAAGATAGTTTTATTAGTACTGTTCCTGTTTCAGACATGATAAAAATAGTATAAAAGAAACACAGCCCCACAGAAGTATCAATCTCTCTTTTTTTTTTTTTTTTTGCAGTGATACATATATTGGTATAAAACATATATATTGGTGTAAAATGTGTTATATATGGGTACAGCTGTGCCTGTTCTATGCCACATACACACAGGGGATGTTGTAAAGAACTACCATTCTGTTTGTAGTCAGGTCACTGATAGGAAATATTTAGACAGTTAGTGGGCTCCCAATCCTATGAGAAGATTTGGTTCAGGTCCATTTGTTTCCTTGTCTTAAAATGTTCAGGGATCAGCAGTCAGAGAGATCCTCTTGTGTTTGGCAAGTGTTTACAACGTCACTGAACATTTTGAGTAGAAGGATAGGGTCTTTAAGAAAATGTTAACAGGAAATTATCAAAGGCAATGGGTATAACTTTTTGCCTGAGTAAGGAGGTCAGACAAATGCCCTAAATAAATAGCCTTTCCAACCCATCCCCTCTAGAATCCTGCTTTCCTTCCTCAGAACTTAGCAACTACTCTCCTACAGTTTAAAAGTTCTCTTGGAGTGAAGGCAAATAATAAACCATGTTTGTGACCATGACCACACACCTCACTCACTGTCAGTGCTGGATGTGGGAAGTCCTAAGACCAGGTACAAGGGCACCATGAACCTGATGTGTGCAGAAAGAGGTAGGACATGCTCTCCTGCCTTTGGGTTCACTGCCAAAATCCATCTCAGAATAACAATAAGAAATGCTCCTCTGATGGTCAGGATGTAAAACCAAGACCATGCATATCATCTTTTGCAGTGACAGTGTTGCTCTGTGCTGTTAAATAGGCATTGTGTTTTATCCAGAGACAGGGATATTTCAGTGGGAAACAAGCTTATTCTCATCCTTGAGTGGGAAATTATTTGGAAACTTTTGGATGCATGTACAGTGGATAGACAGGACAGTAAAGTAGTTCACCCTTCCAAGTGGAGGTGGGAACTTGGGCAGTAGGTGCTGAACATAGGTCTTTCATGGGTAAAATAAATTAGATTGAATGGATCATTTCAAGTGAACGTTATGAATCTCAAATTGGAGGAGATGTTTTAGCATATGCATTCAAATTATATGTATGTATGTAAAACTGCAGCATCACCAACTCTTTAAGAATCAGTTTAGGGTTTTTTTTGTGTGTGTGCACCCCTTCAGCTGGAAATCATGGCAGAGGGCAGGATGTTTTAGTGGAGTTTCCTAGGTGGCTTTGACTGATCCTTTCCCACTGGTATCCATTTTTAGCTTCGTAGAGGTTTGTTGGAAAAAGCAGGTTTTTTCTTCCATGAGATTTGTTTTCTCTGTGGAGTCTCTGCATGGAAACCTGGTGCTACAGTAGTTGATGGGAATCTTATTCCCATCAGTACAGACTCCACTTGGTTTAGGATATCACACTTTTTATGATTCCCTAATCTTTAGTAGGTTGTTGCAGGTTTACAGACAACAACAGTGAAGATGGGGAGGCATCTTAAAGGTGTTCCAGGTTAATGCTGAAGACTGAAAAGATCCCTTTAGGTGGAGTGTAGTCCCTGGGTAATTACACCTGTGGGAAATAGCTACCTGTCATGTCTGTCAACAAGGGAGCTTACCTTTTAAGGAACACAGATCTCCCTTTACATCACATTCTCTCTTTGTTGTTTCTTTATTTATTCACCTATTATTCACCTATAATCTCTCTTCCCTTACCATTTTCCCACACACCTGTTGCATTCCTGTCTTTCTTTTTCATTGCTTAAAGCTTGTGCTTACCCTGTCCTCTGCAACAGCCCTCAAACTAGTCCTTAACTTCAGGAAATGAAAAGCCTGGGGGTCCCCAGTTTCCCGGGCCCCTACTAGCCCTGCATCTGTCCCCGTGCCCCCCAACACCCCCCCTCCCATCCGTCGCCCACATCCTGAGCATGAAAGCCAGCCGGATTAATCCGGCACAGAGCACATTGTGTGTGAGTCATGACAGGCTCACTAAGGCGTGCAGTGCTGATAAAAGGCAGCTCTGATGGGCTCTGTCAGGGATCCCGGAGAAACAGCGTGGAAAAAATCTGCTAACCCACATCCCAGCCTGGCAGCCGGGGCCTGGAGACAGCCAGGCACCGAAGGGAGCGCGGGGAAGGGGTCCTGATCCAGGCTCAGCCTCTGGGGAAGCCTCTGGTCCCAGGCATGAGCTGGTGCTTCCTGGGCTCATCCAAAAGCTCATGAAGCCAGAGGAGGGCTGATGCAAGCCTCTAGGTTGTGAGGATGCACCCTGGGATAACCTCCCTCTCCCCAGCTGACCATCTGGCCAAAGGACATTCCTGATCCCAAATGGCAGTGGTGTCACTCTCTTTAAACCTACCTTTTCCTGCTCTGTCCTAGTGACTAGCTCTGTTAGGAGAGCCCAAAGGAGACTGCTCTTGTCTAACTTGGAGGACATGTCTCTGGAAACAGTGTTGTCTTACCAACCTGCACTTTCCCAATATTTGTTCCTTATTTTTTCATATGACCCTTTAACATCATCTTCCTCAGTATCTTCAACTCTCTGCTGTTAAGCCTTCTGGACACTGATGTTTGAGCCATTATGAGTCCCTCTCCTTGCAAGCAATGCCAGGCTATGCATTGCTTGTCTACAGTATCCTCTTAATACTCTCCTCTCTGCTAGGATATGGTGTCCACTGAATACCTTCACCCTACTGCAATCTGGAGACTCAGGCAAAGGCAAAAAGGGAAAGAGCTGGTCTTACAGCTCCGTGCCTCTGGGCATATATGCCCTGCTTTGTCTTTTCATTAGGCTGTGCACAAATACACTTTTACTGCAGGATAGCAGAGCACTTACCAGTTGATTCAAAACTTTAGGAACTAGGTCTTCACTCAAAATAAAGAATCACGGCTGATGCCAAGGCCATGGTGCTCAGGAATTTACAGCCTCTGAGAACAAGGGTTTAGGTGAACTTTAAAAGGCTATACAACTTAGTGTTTCTGATCCTTTTTTAATCCAAAGAACAAACTAACCTTTCAGGAAGGAAAAAAGAAATCCACACATTCTTTGGTGGTGTGATACGATGGAGCAGCCAGCGGTTATAGGCAAATAAAAATCAGGCAAAGCTTTGAAATCCTTAATTTTTCATTTCTACCAGCTGCTTTTATTTCTTGCCATTTCATTTGAGTGCATGTGTTAGATATTGCATGAGGCATGACTTTATGGGTGGGAATTTGGAGAGGGATGCTGTAATCCACTTGCAGACTGCCTTCTGAAGTCTTGCAAGACACCAGTGCTCAAAATACTCCCATTCCAGTCTGCCTGCTGCGTGCCAGACCATGCTGAACACAAAACCCATTTAATCCCCTTTTCTGACTGATGTAAGCCATACCTAGAAGCATCTTGTGGAAGGCAGAGCACTTGGCTTAGGGAATGGATGTCAGCTGTAATCTTTTCTCTACAACTTAAATTTTACTCTCGTATACTTCATTCCATTACTTCTGATTCTAATATTTTTGGACCACCCCTGCTTAGCATTTACATGTCTTTAATCCTCTCTGTTGTCAGACAGATAAACTGGGTCTGGGCCCAATTCTCCCTCAGTTAGCTGGGTGTAAATGTCTCTAAATTCACACCAGCTAGATGCAATGTAACATGAGAAGTGTGTGAGGCCCTTCATTCTGTCATACTCCCCTCATAAATCAGCTCCCACTGCAGCACCTGAAGTCATTTTCATAAGACTAAATAAAGTATGCATGGTTTTGTCATGAGTCTAGGGAGATCAAATGGTCTCAGAAGGTTTGGTGTTCCCTGCAGGCAGCTCGGCCAGGGTTGCTGGGTGTGAGGACCATGTACAGCATGGCTCAGCACCAGCAGGGCTTGTGGAAGGGGGATGTTAAGCCACCAGAGAAATTGTAGTTGTGTCTGCTTGTTGCAGTATGAACCCAGTTGGAGAACCATGAATAACCATGTTTCCATTTCATCTCAGCTGAAGACAGAGCCAGTTTACCTGCCCAAGAGGTTTCAATTTATGCTAGCTTTTTGGTAGTGAAACTTTCCCATAAGACTGAACTTCTAAGCAGCATATTTTGGTGGCCCTTTCTACAGTGTCTCTTGTGTGAGCTGGAACAAGAATGAAATTCCCTCTCACCCAAGTGACTTGTGCAGCTCCTTGCCTGTGTCTCATGATGAGGGAGACAAAGCCAGTATGTCCCTGGCAGCTCTTACAGTGGCTGTTTGAGGTATGAGCCAAATATTGGTCCCAGCACTGTACTATGACTCTAAACACACAACACTAGGCAGCACCAAAACTGCTGGGCACAGCTGTGCCACGGTGAGTACACCATGTCCCTCACTGCCACTGCCACTCAGCATGTCCTTGTCCTTTCCCACACAGAGACAGTGCTGTCCCTGGCACAGGAGCAAGAGGAGGGACTGGAATCAGATTGCTTTGTGTGCTTTCAGAGGTATAATGTCTACAGGGTCATACTGCATTCCAAAAACGTGAGAAACAGAGGAGGTAGAGCTGCATTAGATGTACCTACACATGAAGAAGATGGAGCAAATAGCAGTCCTGATAGAGCAAAGTCACCTTTTGCTGCTGTTCCTTGGAGATGTGTTTCTTGTAGGGTACCTCACATTTTCTAATCTGGCACCGAATTCTTCTTCCTAGACTGCATCTAAAGATTTTTACCAACTAAAAGCCAGACCTAGATGCCTGCCTCCTGCTCAGAGGGCAACAGCCTTCCAATAGGTGTGTGGCTGCTTGGCTCCCTGTATAGGAAGTACAACATCGGTGTAAAACACAGGACAGCTCGGCCAGTGTAGTTCTTGATACCACCATTATAATCACTGCAAAAATAAATATATCTTTAGCCAAGAGATATTTGTGTCAAATAATATATTTTTAAAATAATATATTTGGGGGAAATCAGAAGCTACCTTGCTTTCTGATAAACAAGTTTGGCTGGTGTCCTCCAGAGCTGTGATTTTCTAAGGACCCTGAATGAGATTAATTTCCTTATTGAAGCTCAGTGGGATTTGGGGGGTGGGGTGTGTGATTCTTCTCTTCCTTGAATATTCAAGCAAGTATTCCTCAGACATCTCTCTTCTGCTTGTCACTCTTTGCCCTGTTTGTTTGTTTTTTGCACTTCTCACAGCCCAGACAAGACAAACAGGCCAGTCTATTGTTGGTGTGCATCTCTTTCACTGCAAGATTTGTTTATGTCTTAGCACAGTGATGCAATATTTGGGTTGAACGCTTCAAGGGGAAATGTTTATAGAACTAAAAAAATATTTCCATTTGATTTGTTTATAGGAAGTTTTTTCTTGTGGTCTTGAGTTTTGAAAAGGCCTTTGCATGTTTTCTTTTCCGCCTCCCCCACTCCCCCTCTGTGGATTTGAAGTTTGGTGCCAAATTCAGTCATGATAATGCCATGACTGACTCTTTAGGTATTTCTATCATGCTCAGCACTATACCACTGGAGTATCTTCATCCTGGCCTCCTAGATCTTCTCAACAGCATTATCCTTCTTACATGCTGAGGTCTCCAAAGCTTCTTGGCAGGGCTGAGGGTTTTCCAGCCCCACGGTCCAACAGCTCCTCTTTGTTCCTGAATTATCTCTGACCTGGGCTGGCCCTCAGGCAGGGCAGGCTACACTAACAGAGGAGAGTTGGAAGAGTTAAATGGGAACATTGCTTAGAAGGAAAAACAAAAGAGTAATAGGAAAGGCATCTTTGTGTGACCGAGGCTTAACCGAAACCAGGCCTTCTCCCTCTGCCTCAGCCAGGAAAACAAGGGAGTACGTGCAGGCAGCCACCGGCAGAGCGTGCACGGGTGTCCTCCTCTGCCTCCAAGGATGAAGGCCAGGCACAGCCACCCACAGCCTGAGGGAGGGCAGACACTTGCTCATGTGGCACCCCCAGGGCACAGCACGGGTGCTCTTCCCGACACCCTGGCAGTCACATCCTTTATCCTGCATCCGCTCCCTCCTTTCTGCCCCTCTCCCATCTAGGTGGTGTGTGACACCCAGAGGAGGCTCCCACATGCTGTTGTGCACTATCCTCCAGGCATGGTGCGTCTGCTCTTTGTGAAACACTGAGTACCACTGCCTCCTTGTCACACTGGGTCAGTGAACAAGGATGCTGAAAGGATGGATGTCACTGTTTCTACCTTCCCTAACTTTGGAAACAGCTTGCAAGCAAGAGGCATAGGTGGAGCTGGAGGAGGCACAAGTTTTCTCTCGTGCCTTGCAGTTTTGCCTCTTTGTATAGTGAGGGAACACTCATAGGATCCTTCCAGCCACTGTCCTTCTAATCTAACCCAGCATCATCCATTGCCAGTCTCCATTCTCTTGACAGGATAAACCATCACCACCTTTACCTTGTACCTGCTGGGGTAACCAGCAGAGAACAGAATATAACAACATGTGCCCAACACTTTGAACCAACAAATTTCATCAGCCCTCAACAAGGCACTCCCACACCTATGTCACCAGTTTCAGGGCTGGAAATCTTCAGAATATGGCTGGCCCTGGAGCCCAGGTAGAGCTCACTTTCCATGAGCTCATTAACCAGCAGAGCCTCATAGACCACTGTCTGGCAACAGCTGGTGTGGGAAAAATTACTGTTAGAGATGTTTCCAGATACTTCCAGCTGCTGCCTGCACAGAAATAACATGAGATCACTGGCTCAGAGGAATCCTTGGCTTCCCCAGCCCCTGGCCAGCAGCAGGTGGCCCCTGGAAGTGGAATGGCCTGTGCATGCTGTGGCACGGGGGACCTGGCATGTGGGCATGGCAGTCATACACAGATGAATAAATAAAAGCCTACCCCCTTGCTTTGCTGGCTGCTGGGCTCTCCTGCGAGAGCTGTCTGGGATCGGTATTTGGTTTTTCCTCGGGATGTTCCCAGTTCAACTCACACTGAGACATGGCACAGAGCCACGCCAGCCACCTGCTGCCAGCAGCACCCCCATCTCCCTCAGGGTTCTGTGTGCCAGCAGACTGCTCGGCCACCACAGAGGGACCCAGGACAGACCCCAGGTCCCCCACTCCCACACTGCCTTCTCCCCAAAGCTGAGATCCATCAGCAAGGAAAAGCAAAGGTAATGAACAGGCTGGCTTCAGTTCTGTCACTCTGAGAGTCACTTTTTCTAATGGTCAGTAATATTGGAATTGTAATCCCTCCATGACAGAGACATATTCTGTGACAGCATCTTGTGCCTGTGAAAGAGCAGGACTCTTCTGCGAGCACAATAGCCGCACTTTGGGTATGTTTGCTCTATCCTGTTGTTGTTTGGGACTGAGATTGCCCAAGAGGCACAGCCTCCTGTGCATCCATGCACCCAGACTGTAGCCTGAAGCAATCTGGCAAGAGAGCAGGGAATGGCTTGGGTCTCTGCTGAGAGCAATGCCAAGGTTTTCCTAAAAGTTGTCTACAATGCTGAGTGAAAAAAACTAAGGCAAATATATTTTGTGCAGAATCCTGGTCTTGATGAGAACTATTTTATCTGGGGACTGTGTCTACCACTCAAACAGGCTGTGATAACTAATACCTGGTAGTCTATCTCAGCTCTTCACACATAATACAGGCACCATATCATCATGTTATCAGGGATTTTAATGCACTGGGAGCCAGATGGAAGGCAAATTAGACCAAGTCCACTTACAGACACCATAACCACAAGCCTTTATTTATGGGGGAAAAACCAGGAGAGATATCACCCACAAGCTGTGGTTAAGTGCATATCTTCATGCCATCTTGGTACCTTCTTGGACATGATAACCACATCCTCCAGGAGGGAAGGTCTATGGGTGACACCAGCTTGGTACAGTAACTGTGTCCCCCACAGATGCTTATTGCACGTGTGTTGCTGTCAGAGGCCTGATGTCTGTTCCTAGGAGTGGTAGAAATAGCTTATTTATTCTGTTTGGCATCTATATCCATTCCCTCTTCTCCTCCCAACCCATAACCCCTCCCCCAAACACCAAGCTAATGCCTTCCAGATGAGGTGCTAGAAGCTGCTAATTGCACCCGGATCCGTCCTGATTTGTGCTTCAGTCAGCAAGGCACCTCGCTAATGGATCTGAGACTTGGCAGTGGGCCTGGGACCAGTGTCAAAGGAAATGGATGAGAGGGAAGGAGAGAGCAGAGGGTTAGAGGGAGAGCAGCGAGACCCAGAAAGGAAAACGATCCCTCCTCCTCACAGCAAGGGACCGAACACTGATAAGGGCTTGTGGTTGTCCCCCGAGGTTGGTGGTCGAGTGTGGGATGGCAGGCGGCAGAGGAATGTTGCCTTCTCCTGTCAGAGAGCCCATGCCTGTGCTGGGGTACTGCTCCCTGCTCCTTAACCTTGCACTGGGGCAGCAAGGCACACTTGGGCTTTATCACTTCACAGACTGGTCAGGGCTTAAGCTCTTCTGATGGGAAGCTGGGACCCCAGAGCTGGGAGCCAGCTGGGGGCTGATGCTGAGCCGTGGCTCCCTGTTGATCCAGAGCATCTGTCTCACATTCCTGGTGGGTTCCAGGAGAAGAGGAGACAGCTGGGATGTGGATCAGAGGTGGAGAGGAGAGAAAACAAGAGGGAAGGGGGTTGGGGAGGTGATAACAGGCAGGATAAGAAGTGACCTGGAGAGGAAATAGAATAGTGGGTACCACAAATGGAAAAAGCAAGGGGCAGAAGTGGAAAGGCAAGAAGGAGAAGTGAAGGCTGAAGAATAAGGAGATGGTGTATAACATGTTGTTCTTGCTCCTGTACAGCATACAACAGCCACACTGTGGCCTGGAGAGGCTGTACTAGCAGTCAGACAGGGCTGCAGCCTCTCTGAGAGCCCCAAAGGGAACTGTGCATGCTCTCCTGCATGGCAGCCCTGGGACCTCGCTGCAGACCCTCAGGGATGGAAAAATTCCTATCAACACGTAAATGTCTAGGGACTATTCGTCAATGTCTCACCAGGCTTAACTGCCTGAGGACAGGTCTGTTTCTGGACATGTGGATAACATTAACACAAAGAGACTTTGCTTCAGCATCTCAGCCTGGGCCTGAGAACAAGGTTGTTGCTAAGTTCTTGGGAGTTAGCTTAAGGGTGGCATGGAGAAACCTCCTTTCTGTGTGCTGGAGAGCCCCAGGAGAGCTGGGAGTGGTTCCTCTCTGTTTTGAGATACCTCTTCAGGATTAAATCCAGTGTCTTCCCCAAATGGAGTTTATTACATTTTACTGGTGGAGAAAAGTGAAGTAACATTGCCTTGGGTTCCACAAAGAATCCAGGTCCCACCTGGGAGAGGACTTGTGGTTGTCAGTCAGGGGCTATTTGCTCTGCTAGACCATGAAGGTCTAGCATAAAGAACCAGCAGAGCCACGAAATTGTCCGAGAGGGAAGGAAGGTTCAAGGGCAGAAGTGCTCCAGATAACTGGGAACAGAGAAGATGTTAAAACCCACACCAGTGATCTGGATAGATGGGCACTTGGTCTCAAATCCTCTTCATTGAAAAAAACCCAAAACCGGGGAACACTGGGGTGGAAGGAAGCCCACAGCTGTCAGGAAGGCCCTGGAGGTGTGTTGCAGCATCAAGTAATCAGCATGATAATCCTGGGAAAGATGCTCCAGGTGGAAAGGTGCCAAGCTGAAAGTGGAAACAGGACAACCAGAAGCAACCAACTGCAATGGGAACCCAGTTGGTTGGAACTGGTAAGACACTGTGCTAAAATGCCTTTGGCTCCGAGTCCCATTTTCATCAACTTTGCAATTCTTGGCAAAGATGGGAGGGAGTTTCCACTAGACTGTGATTCATTTAGTGAAATTTGATCGTGGCCAGCAGGGGAGGGAAGTAGACAGACAGACTGACAGAGAGACAGTGTACTTTGAGAAGAGGAGGCAAGACTGTCAGGCCTCTGCAGAAAGGGCAGAAAGAGACCTGTTCTGTCTGATAGGAATCTTGGTGGGCAATCTTATGGGGGAAGGGGTAAGGAAGTAGAAGAGCAAACTAATTACAGACATTGTGTGTGCTTGGATGAGCCTACAGACTGATTAGCTCATGTCTCCGAAGCACTTGGAGATGGAAACCAGTTAATTATCCTTATTAATTTTTCCCCTTTTGTGCTCCTAGTTATTTTTGGAGACCATTCTAAGCACAATGCACCACCCAGGTGTTGGCTGCCCCAAAACCCATTGGAATTCCCTATTTGTCTTTGGCTTTCCTTACACAAAGGACAACACAGTCCCAATGAGAGTGATTCCTTCCTCCTGAAATAAGGACAAATAAAGAAAAGAAGGAAAAAACCAAAAAAACCCATATCCCATGCTCAAAAAAAAAATAACATATCCCATGCCCAAATCGCATCACACTTGCTTGTTTCTGTGCCTTTGGGGGGCCAAAGGCAAGGGGGATGCCTGTCTCTGAACTCATCAGTGCCTTGGGATATTGTCAAGTCAGTATCCAGGTACACAGAAAACAAAATTATACTTGCTCTGCATCTTGTTGCAGAACAATTAGGACTTAGATTTAGCTTCTTTCCAATTCTCTTGTTGTGGGTATCTACCAAAGGACACCAAGGAAAACCCTTGTGAATATCCTGAGGCCATTTCTGAAAACAAAAGCATTTCAGGCTTTGGGAGTGCAGTAGGAGAAGTTATTTCTTGATGGAAACCACAAAAAAACCTGGTCTTTAATTTAATCTGCCCCTTCCCTCATTCCTAGATAGAGGACATGGCCACTGGATGACATGTGAGCTGTTACCTTCTAACATCTATGACCTTTTGGTTGCTTGGAGAACTGAGGAAGAAGCCTCAAAATACTTAGATGTGAATGAGGACGCTTTGGGATTAAGGATTTGGGGGCAGACCATGCTTTTGCACCTGTGGTCGGTGTGTAGGCAAAGTGCCGGCAGCACCCAGCAGCCTGTGCCCCAGGAGATGGGCCACAGTCTGATGTACCGCTGGATCCATGTGGGAATGGGCATGCCCCACAGCCGACAGTGTTCCTCACTGGCTCTGTGTGCCCAAATCCTGCCTCAGCCCTTGGCTGCTTGCTTCAGGGTGAGGGGGTCATGCAGCAGTGTTCTGGACTTCAGGTGCTGCCCTCTCAGGGCTTCCTGGGCAGCTCTGCAAGAAGCCCCCCAAGAGAAATCTTGGAAGAGTCTGGCTTTGGAGAAATGCCACGGCCCTTTTCTTCCCCTCCTTCCAATTTCTTGCTGCCTGGGGTCCAGGCACACCCTGGACAGCCAGGTGGGAAGCCACAGTCCAAGAAGTGGAGAATTAACAAGTTTTCACTGCTATGCCAAAGCATTAAATGCTGGGAAACCAGACCATGCGCACCATGTTAAAATAAAGGGAGAGCTGAAGACTTCCAGACCATGACAGGTTTGATCTAGCTTGTTTATTTTTTGGCAGGAGGGACTGAATGAGGCCACGGCAGGGATCGAGCATGTGTTGAATGTGCCAGAGAGAACACATCTCCTCCAAGTCAGCTGCGTTCTGTCTGCTTGCACACGTGGCCCACCAGACCCATTATGGTGCTGTGCTTTGCCTGGTGGGCTGAATGCAGGAACCAGGTTCATTGCAATGTGATTTATGAATCCTCTCTGAGGTCCCATCTTTTTCCTCCTCCTCCTCTTCCTTTTGGGGACTTGGGGATTTGGTTGGTTTGGGGGTTGGTTTTTTTTAAAAATAAAGAGCACTTGAAGTTCATTTAAGGCAGAACCCCTTGATTTACAGTGCTTTGGTTTCAGAAGCAAAAGACTTTAGTGGGGGGAAGAAGCCATTTAAGTTTTTGAGTATTTTTTTGCCCTGTTACACCTCAGCCTCTCTGTAAGGACACCAAGCATGCTGTGGTACAACACCAGCACTTGCCTGGTGCTGAGAATGACCCACATCAGTTTGGGCCACAGGTGCTCTGTCAGAGTTTGCTCAAGCAAGGAGTTGATCCATCAAGAGAGAAATCACTCTGCTGTGCTGCTTCTATATGAGATGTGTCTGCTGAGATCTTGGAACCCAGCAAGTTTTCACCTAAACCCAGGATTTTCACCAAGATACAAGAAGTGGGGTTTCAGATCTGCAGAACAGAGCTGAATGAAACTGAAGGACAGCTGTCAGTAAGGGAAAATTAGGAGCATGGCTGAATTCCCATTCTTTAAGGAGCCAAAACTGATTTTTTGTTTTTTTTTTTCCCCTGAAGTCCAGGTTTAGCTTAACTGAAAACTAGATGTATTTGTTTCTTTTTATTGCAGCACATCCTAGCCTAAATATCTGTCATCTGCACTTTGCACACTTTTTGTAAGTGACAAATTAAGTGGTCAGATACGCACTAAATTATGAAAAAAGCACACCCACACTCAGGTAATTTATTTGGGTCTCTCAATACCATTTTAACAGAAATTCTGAATGTCCAGGAAAGCACCACTGATAAAACCTATGTGGATCTCTTGCACTGTAAGAAAACCACCAGATAACAAAACCTTCTGCTAAACCCATCTAATGATACAGCTCAGGGTGCCTCGCTATGCTGGGAAATCAGAGACTCAATTTCAACAGCTAGTGCCACCAAATGAGTCAAAACCTCCAGAGTAACTTTATTCCTACAGTTCTGTGATCAAGTCATGCATGCTTTACCAAGAGCATGCATGAGAGCTTCAGAGCAAGTGGGGGCTGCTGGCTCCTAAGTGGTGTCAAAATACTGCCATGAGGCACTACATTACTCAGCATTCAAGGGTGAAAACCAGAATCCATTGGGAAAAGCAATTTGTGCCTATAAAAATCCCCACACTCAGACTTTTTTTTGGCTACTGGGGCACCAGCAAAAACTGGAGTGCTGCTCAGGACCTTATTCAGGGCACAGGTGATGGAGAATGGTTTCCACTTCTCACCATTTGCCCTGGAAAGAGAAGCGTTGAGAGGGGATGTAGACAAAGGCTAGCAGCACGGTCAGGGGAAGAGAGTGCCTATCGGGAGGCAGGAGACTGTTGATTTATTTTGCCCAGTGAAATGCAGACTGAGAATGGATATGATTGTTCTTGGTAAACACATCAGAAGGATAAGCACCAGGGAGGGAGCAGAGCTATTTAAACCTTGGAACAATGTTGGCGCGAGAACAAGTGGGCATGCTCCAGCCAGGAATAAATTGAGACTGGAAATAAGAAGAATGGTTTAAGCCTCAGAGCTGTCAAGTTCTGGAAGAGTCTTCTAATTGGGGTAGTGGGAGAATCTTAAAACTTATTAGGATTGTTTGGATCTCCACATTTGTGCGGAAGATTGCACGATGTGATTGCTGACAATAGCAAGGGCCAAGACATGGTAAAATAGGAGATTCCTTCCAGCGCTACATCCCTACTGCGAAGCACTTGGGATTGATTTGTTTCTCATGTGTCTGTGTTAAGGCAGGAGAGCTGCAGGATCCTTTTCCATCCAGCCCTGCGGGGAGATTGTTGGCAAGCCAGTTGCAAGCAAGGAGATGAGGATACGTTCTCAGATGGCTGAAGATGATATGATGGTTGCTACTAATGAGCTGTGAGGAGAAACGTGTCTCTTGTCCCAGGAGGAAGGTTGCAGGCATCGCAGCAGGGCAGAAACAAACAGCAGAGGGAAAGAGCTGAAATTCCAGAGGAGAAAACCAAGTGCAGGCATTTTCTCATTAGAGAGCAGGAGGCTTCATGTGCTCTTTGTCTTTTCAAAGGCAACAGAAGTTGAACAATAACCAGGGAAAATTTACAAAACCCATTCTGTCATTTGGAGCTGAGGCAGCTCTGCCACAAGCTGTAAGATCAGCTGTGCCATTTAGGCCATGAGTCAGTCTCAGAAAAACCATGGGTTTATGCAGTCATATACATTTTTCTCTTCTTAAGGAGCCCTTCTTTGTCTGCTAACCACCCAAATGCGTGGTCCTCCTTGTTAGAGCCCACTGCTCCTTTCAGCTTCTCCCAGTAGAAACTGGAAGTTTCCACAGTGCTTGAAGCTTGTGGCAAACTTTGGCAATCTCACATGGTCCACCCCACACAGGATCTGAAGTATGGTGCAAGGTGGCTCCTGACCTGTGGGAGGTCCCACAATGCAGAAGCTCCACAGCAAGAAGTGACAGCTCTGGAAGCTCCAGGCAAGGAGGAATCACCTAGGAAGTGAAGCCTCAGGCTTGAAATCACTTGTCTGTGCTCAGTGTGAACGAGAAAATTTGCTGGCCAAAGGAAATCACTGTGCAAGGCAGAGGGATAAGACTGGGGTGCCCTGGGCAAAGACTGAGAGATATGTCTTCTCTTGCACCTGGGATGCTTCACCTCTCAGCCCTGTTGTGTTTCCCCAGGAGGGTGTCTCCAAGCTCTCAGTGGGCTTACATATGCTAAACCCAACAGTCTTACACGTGGCAGCTCAGGAGAGAGGGTGCTGACAAACTGTCCAGCAAAGTAATTCCTCTTATCCTCCAAGACCAGTGGCACCTGGGCAAAATGGGAATGTCACAGGTCTCAGTTCTGCTCCTATGAAATCTCTCAGCCTCCCACTGCAGATAATCCAACCCCGTTTGAATCTTGGCCTCCCTTAGTTGCAGCCAAGCAGATGGAAGGGCTCGTGGTTGGGAAACAGAACCTTTCTCATCCTTGGGGATCCCACCAGAGACAGTGGGGGAATGAAAATCTGAGCAATATTTCAGTGGGTGTGTAAAAAAGAATAAATATTAGAGCAGCTGGTTAATGCATACCCTTCCACATGAGCGTGATGAGATTGAGTTCTAAATTCCCTTTCTTTCGTTCACTGCACGCACACACGCAAATTCCCTCCCTTCTCCTTAGGAAACTGAAAGAAAGGAAAAGCAATAATAAAATATTTCAGATGAGAGAGAAAGAATTCTCCATGATTGAGAACATTTAATGGGAACCAGCTGCCTGAACAAGACCAAAGGCTGATCCTGCTGGGGGGTTGTTGACAGTGTCACTTTCCATAGGTACCTGCTGAGGAAAAGGGAGGGATGCTCAGGAGACAGCACAGAGGAGGAGGAAGGTGAAGGAATGCTCTGCATAGTGTTTTACCTCCATGCAGCCCTGTCTCCCCCTTTCCTTTTTTTCAAGAGACTATCCAAACTCTTGGAGAAGAGCTATGGCAGGACAAAACAAGAAAGCATGAGTGAGTGTGGTGCAAGCATGCAGGTGGCTGTATCTGAGCGAAGGAGGGTGGGAGGAAGAAAGGAAAGAGGAGCCCAAAAGTTCAGTGCATGAAACAAAAGCCAAGGCTGTCTCTCTGCTCCCCTTCCTGTTCTTCCTTGCAACCAGACAGCTGCAATTAAGATGTAACTGATACACTGAGAGCTGGTCCCTCGTGCTGGTGCTCCCTCACCTCCTCCACGCCTGTCTGCCCATGGTGGCAACAATGCCAGGCATGAACCCAGCTGTGCAGAGCTACTGTGTGACTACCAAACCCAGCCAGAGCAGCCAAACCTTGCCAGAGCAATCTGCAGGACAAGGAATTTTAGTGGTGTGAAATGTGGGCTGCTTCCAAGTTCCCCTTTCTCCTGTGGGGAATAACTGTCTGCATGGACCTGCCCATGCTGCCACCTATGTGTTCATGAGGTGGTGGGACCTGACTCATGTCCTGCTCTGTCTGTGGCCCCAACCCCTCTGGAAAGAGCCCTTACTCCTGCAGAACCTGTTGCACCACTTGCAACTGGCCCAGCACCCTGATCTTGACCCAAGCCCATCATTCAGGGTCCCACTTTTGGAAAGATGCATTTAGTCCTATCCCTGTACCCGGGGATATTCACTGCCTGTAAAAAAACTACATAGATCAGCATCAGGAAAGTTTGTCAGCTTGTCCCCTGAACAGTGACACTTGTGTAGATAAGGGCTTCAAGAGTACAGAAAGTTGGAGCAAACATTTACACATTGAAAAACATAATATTAATTGGGTGATGTACTCTGATGGAAATATTGGTATGGAAACATAGTGCTTCATTGGGCCACCTACTAATTCTTGATATGAAAATCACCTTTCATCTAGAAGAGTTAGGTCCTGTTGGCAATGTTGGCTCAGCTTTTCCAGGTCTCTGTACTCTGTTTTCCATTATTTCTGTTCAGAGCCTTTGATGGAATTGTACCTCTCAAGAGTTTCCTCAAAAGCCATGACCACAATGCCCCCCTCCTCCAAATCAGGAGTAAAGACCATCATGACGCATCATGTGCTCCACTCTACATACTTTAATCAAGTGGGTTTGTGCCAACTTTGGAGCTCCAAGGATTTTGTATTTTCCCACCACAGGAGAAAGTTCCACCCAGTTCCGGATATTTTACTGGTTCAAACAGACAAGGACAGTTGGGGAAATGCCAGGGGAGTCAGTGCATGTACCCTATGTTCTGCTCTCTGAACACCTGAGATGCTAGGGTTTAACGAGACAGCGCCCACAGACCCTGCTCCTCTCCAGGAGGCCTCTGGCACCTGCATGGTGTTTGTTTTGTCAGGCTGATGCAAACCCCATCTTGGCTGACACTTTGACACAGACTGTTGGATCTCAGCACAGCCGTAGCTGCAGCTGCAGGCTGGTGACAGCACTACCTGTTGCAGAGATCTGAGGAGGAGACATCGTAACAGTCTAGTGCTGAGAAGAGGGAATGTGCTAGCAAGCTGTGGCATGGATCTGATTTTCCATTCAATAATCCCATGGTAACTCAAGAAGATGGTAAATTGCAACTGCAACAGCTCACTAGCAGCCTAACATTTCCTCATGGTGCTCCTGAGGTGTGGAAAGATCTCTGCAGAGTGAGGCCCGTGAAGGGGGGGAAGCGTGCAGAAAAGGTTTTGGAGACTTGCCCTGCAGCCTCCTTCACCATTACCCTTCCTCTCAGCAGTGTGCAGCCCCCTTCTTTTCGGTTCAGCACACTCGTGCGTGTGGGGGCCCACAGCCACAGAGGCAGGAGCCGCTCCTTCTTCACCTATAAATTTATCTGCCGCTTTTCTTTCCAAAGGAAGCTGCAATTAAACCCCAGGCTCCAGTGCAAGGAAGGTTTCCAGGCTTGGCTGTCCCTCCCCATGGGCAATGCAGCCTGAGTGCCAGGCTCTTGCCACAGATCCCCTGCTGCTCCCTAGGACTGAGTGGGACCACTGCCAGTTTACATTAGCAGCCAAGTGACCATCTGGTACAAAGGCAAAATATGATTATTATGTTTGGGTGCACGCAGTCTTTGATGTAGTGCCCAAAGGTAACAATAAAGTATTATTAAGTTTTTTCAATTATGTGGATCGTGACAATACTATGACAAGACTGTTGGAAACAAGCTTCAAAATGAGGTGTGGGAGGCCAGCAACACCCAGCCACATGTTGCTTCTTAATCCTAGCCCCACTGACATTCGTGAAACTTCAGCTGGTGTAAGGGATACGTGCCACAGCTGCTGAGGATGCGAGTTCCTGCCCCAGGGCAGCCTCAGCGATGGGCTTTTAGCAAAATTCAGGAGATGAGGACCCTGCCCTTAGCAAGCCCATGTTGCTGCCCCGCACATCGGCCTCAAGCAAGTCTTGCATCCTCCTCGCACCTCAGTTTCCCCCTCCCAGAGACAGACATGGATCAGTTCCTCTCACATGCTGCTGAGCATCCTCCCTCTCTCTGCTTCCTCCCTAACCTCCCTCCCTTTTTAATCAGGATTTGTATGTGGGTTTCCAGGCTTCCTGGCTGTCCTGTCTCCTCTTTCTCCTGCACTGCTTTGATGTTAATTGTCTCCAGGGCTGGAGCGCTCCTTGGCTGATTAAGTCCAAGAGTCCTCCCTGGTTTTGTTGACCCATGAATGGGGGCCTCTTCAGTGCTCAGTGGAGTGCGGGCTCATTGCCCCTCCTCCTTCCCCCCATTCGGTTTGATGGATTAATCGTGCTGTGTAAAGGAAAGTGGGGTGGGAGGGGAAACTGAAGCAGCGGGAAAGGGGGGGAAGGAGGACGGGAGAAAGGGAGCAAGAAAGAGAAGGACCTTCGGCAAATGCTCGACTGCCCTTGCTTAAAATAACACCGTTTATTTAAGCAGGTCAGGCACACAATGGCTTGAGAGGGGCTGCTACTCAGATCATGGGACCCTGCGTATGCTGAGTAAGAGGCTGGAGAGGGTGTTAGCCAAACTCTGAAAGCTAGTCTGTTCTTACCCGATGTCTCCATCTCCCCCCAACACACACACACACACACACACACACACACACGCACACGCACTTGCACCTCCTCTTCTCCTTCTCCCTCCCCTTCAGAGACTGGAGTCCCTTGCCTTTTTGGCAGTGGCACAGCTCAGAGCCAGGAATGGAGGGGCTCTGAGAGAAAAAGGGGGCTCCAGCCACTGCCCTGGACCTGCTATCCTGGCGGGCAGCCAGGAGAGGAGAGGCTTCTGGCCCTAGGGAGTGGGCTCCCAAAAGAGTCTGTGGTGAAACACATGCCAGCATTTCAGAAAGACTTGTCCCTCATCCCCAGCTGCCCCTGCTGCCTTGCTGAGGGCCTAACTGCTCCTGCTGAGGCACAGGGTGTATGCAAAGCTTTTGGTAGAAAAACATGTCTCCTGCTTCTTTTTTTGAGAAAAATATTGGTTTTATTCAGAGGTGAGATTTGAATAGCTAGGGCAAAAATAGCAGTATCAGTGTCAGCTGGCTGAGTGGTCTGCTGACTGTGTTAGACTTGGTCTTTGCTCCATCATAGTACACCTATGTATGTCCACATATGGTCTTTGCATCCATAGTACACCTCTCCATGGGCATGTCCACAATGCAGCCTTGCTCGTGGTCTGCAGCATTCCTTGGTGTAGCAGTCCTTTGCCTCTTCATTCTGTCCCATCTAGGGGCATCTTAGTCCCTTCTCAGCAGGGATGGCCAAAGCAGGTGTCAGGAGGCAAGGGGGAGCCCCACAAGTGTCCTGGCCCAGGCTGTCTGCATTGTCACTTGCAAGTTGCTCTGCTCTCTGCTCTCTGCTCTCTGGCCAGTGCCAGCAGCCACCTTCCCTTGAGCAAGATTGACCCAGTCCTAAACACATGTACGAGAAATCCCAGAGTGACTGCAGTGGATGCCTCTCCCTTCCCCACCTCCCCCTGCTCCAACCTCCCATGTTGCTCCCATGATCCATAACAAATGCAGAGTCAGGCTCAGGAAATGAAAAGGCTCTTCCCAAGAGGGACCTGTGCAATTTTCCAGCCTCTCCCTCCACTGCTGCTTCCCCTTCTCCATCCCCCCTGCCCCAGTTTTCCCTGGCTGATGGCAGCAAAGGGCCGCTGATGTTGGCAGGGTGCTGCCGGCTGCCTGGCAGGCTTTCCCGGACAGCCTGCCAGGCTTTTCAGGGCTCATTCTCACTTTCCAGAGGCTGGAAGTGCAGAGCAGGAGACAGGCTGCCTTGGCAGCCTCACTGTTTCCAAACATTGAAAGGCAGAGAGAGAAAAGTCTGCTTCTCCCGGCTCACCAAAGCCACCACCACCATGGATGCTGGCCAAGTCTGCCTAAAAATAACCGCGGTGCTACCGGACACACGTGCTTGTCGGGGACAAAGCAGGACAATGCACCCCAGGGCAGCAGGGATGGAGCAGAGCAGGGCAGAAGAACTTGGGGCTTTTTCCTCCATCCCCCCTCTCACCAAGTAAAGCTGCCTGTGTTGTCCCAGCAGTGCTAGTCAATAGCGACCAGGGACGTCTCTCTCAGTTTGTTTTCACAAGAGGGTTCCAACCAGTACAGCCCAGAATAGCTGCAAATTGTCTTTTCCCAGCTGGGAACGCCTCACTTCCCACTGTGCTCACACGTGTGAAAGACAGCGTGGCCGGCATTGTGGTATAGGTGACCCTACAGCTCAGGGCTGCAGTTCCCTGAAGATCTCCCTCACCTCCAACTCCACCTCCAGGACATGTGAAATCTGCTGGGATTGTCCCTCACTCCAGCAGCTGTGATCACAACTGGCCCACCCAGATGTGACTGCAGGACATAATTAACAAGTGGACTAAGGAAAAGGTGTGACTGGCACAAAAGAGCGACTCTGGCCTCTTGGGAATGTCTCTCTAGCTGTACTGCCCAGTTTCAGCACAGGGGGGTAGGTGCTTTTCATCCATCAGCCCCTGGGCAAGCATGCTGATGCCTCCAGACCAGCATGTGGCACACCAGGTCATTTCCACATTCCCATGTCCGCTACTTTCAGTATAGACATCAAGTCTGTCTTTGGAAGCAACTCTGGGGCTCCCCTCCAAGTGCAATCCAGATGCATTTGGTGTCATGCAGATATCCTCTGCTCATAAAGATACCTGCCATGTGTTTCTGCTTGAAACAGGAGAAGTGAGAGGAGATGTAAAACCAGATGTGTGATCCCAGGCACTCTCTTCCTTCCTGCTGTGGCCAAGACATGTCCCGGCCCCAGCTGGAGGGTCAGCACAGACAAAATATCCAAGTTCCCCTCTTGGCAGGAGGTCGAGGGTGACTGGAAAAGCAAAGCTCTATTTTACCAGCAGGAAAAGGCAAAGTCCTGAATGTTTCCACAAGCTGGAAGAGGCTCCACCAGCCCAAGCTGTCCATGAAGCTGTAACACAGCTTCTCTCCAGCCCGTGCACTCGCTAAGTGTTTCTTGGTGGGGGAAAACTGATCACAGCCAAAGGCTGAACAACAGTCTTTGCTAAGTTTGACAAGATATGCTGGGACACCTCACTTCCATAAAAATAGGGAAGAACTAAGCAGGAGGTTGGGTGTTTCTTATCCCTGCAGACAAGGCTCCTTTTCTTTAAGTCAAAATAATTCAGCAAAAGTGATGTCAATTTGCTAAATGTTTCAGGTGACCCTGAGTTTTGGGGTTAGGCACAAAAAATCTTACCCCAAGAAAACTGTTTCAGCTGAAACAATTTTCCTTGCTCTAAATCAAGGGAGTTGGGGCTTTTTTTTTTCTTTTTTTATTTTTTTTTGTGGGAGGAAGAGTGTTTAAAGAGGCTTTGGCTCAGTGAATCTCAGTCCCAGCAGATACATACTTGTTTGTCTATTTACAATCGGGACAATCCAAACCCGTTAGCAGATGTAACTGAGTTAAGACATGAACATCAATTTAGAAAACAATATGAACCATCATTTGTAAGAAAGGCTTCGAGGCGAAATCCAAGTAATTGATATCATAAATCCCTCAAGACATTATTATGGGATATTTGTCACCTCAGAAAAATGCAGTATCCCCTGCTTACATGCCTGCACCTACTTTTGAGGCATAACTTTGGACATTCATGGTTCAAATGTCAATGTGTAAGCTGAGGCAGACATTATTTGGCATTTCTTCTCCTCCCGAGGTGTTTCAAAGAGTATTTGCCAGATCTCTGAGAAACTGCTAAGTGCTGAAGCTGCAGTGAATGATGTTTTAATTTGGTCTGAGGGCTTGAAAGAACATCTTGAAAGACTTAGACAAGTTTTAAAGAGAGTATGAGAAAGAGACTTAAAATTGAGCTATAAAAAAAGCCCAATATCTGATGTAATAAGTTATTTAAATGAGGCATAAATTAAGCAAAGATGGTGCAACTGGTAATGTGCATAAAATGTTGAAATGTTTAGCTCTGCAAAACAGAGTAGAATTGTGACAATTTATGGAGATGATAAGCTGGTTTTGACAAAATTAATTCCAAATGCTCAGGGAGGGTCTGATTTTGCAAGGTGGCAAGCATTTATTTTTTTTCCTCTCATCCAGAACAACACTCAAACACATGCTTGGTCATGCTGACTTGGCTTGTTTGCTTCTGGGGTGGGATGCCACACAACACAAGGCTCAGGAAAGGTCATGTCTTTATGCTGTAATGGGGACCCAAGGAGTCTGTGAGGGAGCCCTCATTTCACTCACCCTCCATCTCTGCTCCACGGGTATAAAACAGGCACAGGTTTCTTTGCTTGGTTTGTTGGTTTGGTTTTTGTTTGGTTTGGTGTTTTGGTTTTTTTCACAGCAGCTTTGGAAATCGAACATCTGCTGGTGAGGATGCTGTTCCAGAGGGGATCAGCAGCAGGATGCAGAATGGAGGTGGCCAAGTGGCAAAGGAGCCATCGCAGCGGGGAGGGCGGCATGGCTGAAGGGGACACCTCACACATGTGGGGCACAGCCTCGGCATCTGAGAGGGAAAGAGAATTGGGAAAGCCAATTCCCAATTGCTGAGCCCTTCCCGAGGCAAACCATCACAGCCTCCCTCACTAGACCACTTAACACATGTAGTGTCCCCACTGCCACTGCTGCCACCTCCTCCTCCCCAGCTCAGGGCTGGGATGGCTCATGCCTTGTCAGAGTCCCGAGAGGTTACTTTTCACACAGAATCAAGCACACATATGTATGATTGCTAGAAAGAAAAACAACTTTTAAGGATGAACCTGCAGAAAAGGGGAAAAATAACCCAAACAAATCCTCATTCCTTATAGCATTACTTATAGTGCAGGCATGCACGAGGGCAAGAGGGTGTTTAAGAGGAGACAAGGTCTCCCTAACAAGAGGGACTCCTCCCTCGACCCAGGTTTTTCTGAACTTGTTTTCCTCCAAGCAGCACATCACAATACCATCTTCTCCCTCTTCCCCTCCTCCCTGGCCCAGGTTATAAAATAACGAGTTTCTTGTTATTCTTGTTATTGCTGAATGGCAGAGGTCTGGAGCCCTGTGAAGGGAAGGGGAAAGCCTAATTAGGGAAACGAGAGCCATCCTTAATGAGCACTCCTGACTAGGTGGGGATTTAAAGAAAAAGGAGGGGGCAGGGGGGAGAGAGGTCAATTCGTACAGCTTTCTCTTCCCTACCCCCAGCTCCCACCCCTGCCCTCCCCGCCTCCCTGTAAACCTACCGCAGTTTGGGGTCTGAGCATGGGGGCTTCTCTATATCATTATTGGTTATTAAACTATATTTTCCTGTTTTTTCTGACTTCATAGAGGGTTTATTTCATTTCACCTCCTTTGCTAATTTTCTCCTGTGAAGGTATGTCAAGTGTTTGACTGTTCCCATCCCTGGACCTTATGGTGTCCCTGGGAGTGCTCTGGAGACCCTTCTGGTTGATATCTCATCAACAGGGTGGTGCCTGAGCAGAAGTGACAGACAGTTGTACCAAAATCTCCCAGCAATCCCCAGAATGGTCTGCTGGGTGGGCAAAACCTGCTAGATCCGTGCATTGAATTGCTCCGCATTCATGCTCCACAGATCACCAATGTGGTTCCACTTGTGGTTCCTCTGGACTGTGCAGACAGTATTGATGCCCCCACCTATGGAAGAGAAAACTGGGCTGTACTTGCATGTGTGGGTGCAGCAGTTGCAGCTTTGCAGCTAGATCTGTCACAGGTGGGTGTCTTTGTCACCAGGAACCGCACAGAATCACTGGGGCAGACAGCACAGCCTGGCCATCAACACTTGAGATGTCCCAGATGTGATTCTGGTACCCCGTAATTCAGCGTTAGTTGCTTGCTCCATGCTCCCTTAGCAGGAATAAGCCTCTTGAGTTCCCCTGAGTTCATCCCTTCCTATATGTACATTGGCAGGAGCTGAAAGCCCCGTGTGTGGAAATTCGATTGCAGAAACTTTCTCATTCCACACCCAACTTCTTGGATTTCTCTCCTGTTCTGCTTTCCCTCACTCTGCCTGAGCTGTAACCAAACGCCCCCGCCCTCCGCGAGGCTTCGGCTCTGGAGCCCTCTGTGCGGCGGAGCGGCGTCTCCTCCGTCTGTCCGAGGGACACGGCAGATAGAGCAGGTTGCCAGGCTCACCCCATCTCAGCAGATGGCCAGGGGTGTCTCCCAGGGCCTGAGGCTCAGAGGGGCCCTGGCAGAGGCTGGGAGCACACAGGGATGACTGGGTTTCTCTTTGCCAGCCTTGTCCTCCTGAACGTGCCCCGAGTCGGCGTTAGGCTGTCACCTCCAGCAACTCCTGTGATGTTATTTGCAAAGATCTGTCAGAATCCATGCCCAGTTAAATCATCACATGCTGAAATGCTTAAACAGGCTTCCAAGGAGCAAGCTTGCAGCCAGAAGCGTGGGAGGAACGTAGTCTGACAGAAAGGAAATAAGCAGGGAACATTTTACCCATAAAAGCACTTTGCTTTCTCTTTGCTTCATAAATCAGCTTTCTCTGATCTCATCCAAAAAAAGGCAGTTAATTCCCCACTTCTCCCTGCCTGGGAGATGTATTCTTTTCTGTATTTGGATCTTGCCTCAGAGAAATTAAGAGACCTAATTGTTTCCACTGCTCCTTCCAAAACCGGGGAACAAAATAACATCAGAACTAAGGCCCTGGGCCACACCTCCCAAGGTGCCAGGCTCTTTCCTTTGGGAGGCAGTGCTCTCTCCCCACCTGCAAGAGCCAGGTCTCCTGCAGGGGTCCCTCAACCTGGGGACGTTCCTGTCAGAACCTGGCACTGAAAGCTCTGGCCTAAGCATCACTGCCAAAGGCCAGGTAGAGCCAGATGAGGAGTGAGCACCCTGCTCTTTTGGGGAAGAAGTCACTAATGGGGTATTCTTGCTGCCTGCGGTGGAGCAGGTCAGGCGGATAATTATTCACCAGCAGGAGTAAAAGATTTAATCAGCCAGTAGTGCATGGCCCCAGAGTAAAGACCTGTGCACAGCCATGCAGATTCCCTTCGTGTACTGAGCACACTGCATTCCTCCAAGCCTACCAGAAATGTGGCTTTTTATCAGATCCATTTCTCTTCTCTGTTTATAGCTTGAGGACGCCAGGGCCCCTCTGGACTATAGTTTGAACTAATTTAGCTTTTTTTGTGGGTAAATTCCTTGGATTACCAAGAAAGTCTTGGCACAAGGGCCAGTTCCTGTCTATTCCTGCCCTGACATGCAGGCTCACTGGTACTCTCTCCTAGCAGAAATGACCACACATCTCCAAAACAGATGGTCTTGACTTTACTGCTGCTTCTGATGACCAAATAAGAACAGAAAAAATAAAATAAATATGACTTCCATTGCTGGGTAGAGAGGATGCACTCAGCTTGCACTCTGTTATTCTATTGATTCATGCTTTCTCTGCCTTGCCAGAGGCACTTTACTCTATGCACTTTTTGGTTATTCTATAGGAAAGCAAAAAAATTCAAAGAAAATGTGGGGAGAGAGGAGAAAGGGGCATTTCTGAAGCAGTGGTGTTTCACAGGGAGGCTGTAAAAACCAATGGCATCAGATGAGCACCACCAAACAAGCGAAAGGCTGAATTACAAGCTGAAGGAAATGTGCATCTTGAAATAAAAGCATCCCTTCCTCAAGCTGTTCCCCAACAGCTGTCTAACTGGAGGTCTGCCTCTTTACATTTCATCCATCTTAAGTCAAAATACACTCAACTGGTGCCAAATTATGGCAGGGGACAGCATGCCCCTAAATGTCTAAAAACATGCAGCTGTCCCTCAGGAGGTCTGACATTAACACTGCCAGGGAGAGGATGTTCCCCTGGCATCCTCATGGCCCTGCCTTGGTGCTCAGATGTCAGGACATGCTCCAGCAGCAGAGATCTACCTCCTCTGGTGGTTTGCCGAGTCATCCAGCATGGAGCTGTGGTTACTGTTGGTATGAGACAGACCCATTAACAATGTATTACCCAGGGCCTTTCTGCAGTGTTTTTCTAACAAGACAAAGTTTCCACAGCTTGTGGGGAGCTATTTTAATAGAAAATTAAACCACTGTTGCTTCTTCATCCCAATATAATGTTGCCAGGTCGCTCACTCTTTGGTTCCCTACCCTTTCTGGGCTATGGCAACACCTATAAAAGTACAAAAAAATCTCTGCTACATTTCTAATTTCTGTCTATTATAATGAGAGAGAAACACGATGAGTGTGATGTTCACTTTAAGGGAGTTTTATGACTGCCACTGACCCTCCCTGAGACTGGGCTGGCACACTGTGCCTTAGAAACACGGTGATGGGCAGTGGATTGTTGGCAGGAGCTCGACATCCGCTCTGGCCCGAGAGCCCCAGGTTTGCCTGGCTCTGCTCACAGGAGGCTCACCACTGTGTGGGAACCCTGGGCAAACACTTCCCCATCTGCAAACCAAGCAGATGCAGAGCTCAGAGATCACCCCACTGCACCCAGAGATCTGCCAGCACATTGATTTTGCTGGATTTAGGACAAAGACATGGAACTGGCTCACTAATGCTCTGACAGCACTGTAACTCAAGGGCTAGGAGCCTCAAGTATAGCCTCACAGGGATATAAATGACCAGGCTATAATTGACCACCACAATCGTCATTAAATCTGCATTCACAGACCACCAGGTCAGGGAAACCATTTCTTAAATGTTTCATGTTCTGAGGTGGAACACTCGCTGGCTTCATTTTTCTGTCTGATTTTTTTTTTTTCCCTCATGAAAAAAAAAGCTCATTTTCTCCCCAGCATGGAATGAACCCTAACAGCCAAACCTCAGCATTTTTCCACAGAGTGTAAGCCTTGTTTTGCAGCCAGCCGAGGAGTGAGTGGAGCTCAAGCTGGGTGTGTGGAGGCAGGTGAAGGTACAGGGAGAGTCTGCACATGCACAGCAGGTGCACAGAAGTGTGAAGAGAGGGAAAGCATGGATGCCATAACATTGGGTACATGACATGCTTGCACATATGTGCAAGGGTACATATACACACACATGTATATATAGATGCATATTCATTTTTGTGAATATCTGCCCGAGAGGGCCCTGGGTGTGCAGGTCTGTGCAGAATTGGGTATGCAGAAGTGCTCCCTGGCTCCTCTCTCAGTTTAAAGTCTTGGCAGGAGAATGGGGACAGTCACTGAAAAGCCTCATTTTCTGTGCTGGGTTTTTCTGAGGGTCTGGGCTGTAGGCTACTCTGAGCCTTCCTCTTTTACCTGCTTTCAGAACCTGTTTTGCTTTCTAACTTTACTTGCATTTGCTATTTCTTCCTTTCCCTCTTTCTGGCTCCTTTTCTGTTATTCCTTCATCTCATGTTTCCTCCCTCTGCCACTTCTAAAATGTTTTTCTCCCTCCCTTTCATTTCTCCCTTCTGTTCCTCCTTTCTAGGTCTCTCGTCTCATTCCTCCCACGCTGGCATCCTTTCATTTCTCTGCCTCTCTCTGCTCCCCCACCCTTGCTCTCCATCCTGCCTTTCCCTCACTCTCCTGTCTCACATGCTTTTGTTTTCCCTTCCCTCTCCCCCTCTGCTCGGCCTCTCTCCCCTCTTCTCTCCCTCCCGCTTCCTCACTCCCTTCTCTCTCTGAAATAAACTTCCCCGTGTGAAGCCCCTGGCCACCTTCCAGCCTCTGGTGAGATGAAGGGGTCCCTGGCATACGCTCAGCTCTGTGCACCATAGGGCTTTGTAACCACTGGTACCAAGGCTATAAAATCTTTAGTGTCTCTAGGAAAGATGACTGTAAATTCTTCAGAAGTCCCACCATGGGTGTAAAGATTCTCCCCCCCACCTCTCCCCTCCTTCCCTGGGCCTCTGTGAAAGGAGCTGTGTAGTAAAGCAAGGGGCTCACTCCTCCCCTTTGCTAAAGCTCCAGCTCTGATCAAGATTTCAGCAGAGCACGGCTCTCCCCATTGACTTCAAGAGGAGATTTCAGTACCCTGCAGAGCAGAGAAGCAGTTCTTGCCGCTCTTTTGGTCACTTAGGTATTTGACTTTATAAACATGATTAAAAAATGCTAAGAAAGCATTGAAGAGAGGAAGGCCTCCCCTCTAAATGTTGAGCAAACAGAAACACACGAAGCATTGTTCAGCTCTGAAAGATGAACCAGCCTCGAGCCAGCAAGGGAGTGTGGGGAAAGCAGGCAGTGCATTAAAAATAGGTTAATTCTCACATATTACGGATTTGCTGGAAGATCCCAAAGGGTGTTTGATCTTTTTTTAAAACTGCTTTCCAACCTGATGAACACCAAGCAGATATTCTCAGGGATATTCAGCAGGGAATTTAGACAGGGTTTAGCAGAGGTAGCACAGATTCCAGCTTTTGGCCCCGGGGACCTGTGTTTAGCAAGAGTCAGACCTGGTTACTGACAGGCTGATGGGTGGATGGGATTTGGATGTGCAGAAGGCCGTCATGACACTTTTTTATCTAACTCATGGATTTCCTGGTGCTTGTAACAGGAAGAGGGAGCACAGGATTGCCATGTGAAGACACATATAGCAAAAGCTTTTTGGGACTCCCACACCATGCACAAGACATACTCATCCCATGCTCCCAGTCACCGCCAGCCCCAGAGCAGGACATCCCCCTGGCACTGCCATAGGGAGAAGGTGCAGCAGAGACAATGTGATGGCCATGGAGAATCTACAAGGTGCAACAGCCTCAGCAGAAGGAGCCTGACTTGTCTGCATAATTCTCATTTTCAGTGTGAAAAACTTGACCGTCTTGCAAACACGGGGCTCATCCTTCCCAATGGGCTGTACTTTGGTATGTGGCAGGGGTGGTAAATTCCCTAAAAGGCTTCCAGGTTGGTGCTGGGGATAACAATCCCATGTTTACCTTCTCTAGACTATGGGCCAAGTTCATTTCAAAAAATACAGGATGAGGAATTCGGGGCATTCGTATTCTCATCAATTACTGTCCACAGTGTGTATCATGAAGGGCAAGCACTGAGGGGAAATGGGGTGGCAGGATGGTGTGTGTAGGAGTGCCCATGACTGCAGCAGAGGCAGAGGGGGAAGAGTGGGCTGTGGGAAGGGGCTTTGACAAAATTGCATCTGTGAAAACTAATGGAGAATTTTGCAGCTGAGGGGTGCTGTGAAGTTGGCAGAGCCTTGTAGAAGACCATCCAAAGCACCTGGCTCTTTGGTTGCTGTTCAAATAGCAGATTTGCCCAAAATGGAGGATAGCATTGAGTGGAAGTTGCATGGCTCTTTTGTTCTGCTTCTCCCTTTTGCTTCCCTTTGCCAAGACCTGCTCCCCACGCTTCCTGCTGGAGAACTGCAAAGCCGTTTCCCACCTCCCCACTTAACTGCAGACAGCTACAGGCAGCTCCTTTCATCTTCCTTTGCAGCCTTCTCCTCTTCCTGGGGTGCTTTAAGCATAGCCAAGCTTCCTCTCCAGTTATTGCTACTTTCACAGCCTCTTCCGAGCTTTTGGTGTTTCTGACCTGTTGTTTCCCTGGCATTGTGGGGATCAGCTCCACTGGGTCATCTCTGGCACTCCACTAGTATGCCAGTGCCTCCAGCCCTGCTGAAACCTGATGTGCTTGGCCCATTGTACAGCAGAGGGCATGGACATGCCCCACTTGTTCAGCTCTGGTGGTCTGCTGTCTGGGTCCTGGTGAGCACCATAACAAGAGTGCAGACAATAGGAGCTAGGATTTATTCCCAGCTATGCTACTTTTTAAAAGTAGGATGCTCTGGATTGAGCCACATCTTTATCTGTGCCTCAGTTTCCCCAAGCAGAAAACAGGGTACATACTCTGACTGGTTTTGGCAATTGACCTCATAGTTAGGTATATCCTGATGCATGCCTGATGGCCTCCTTCTCTTGATGAGCTCCTGCAGTTTGAAGCAGAGATGTCCTGCTCTGAAAAAGCCTAGGTGTGCCAAGCCAAAACAAAGAGGGAAAGGTGTGTACCTGGGTGTTAATACTAATTATCTTTTCCAGGGGGTGTCACGAAGTGACATCAGTGTGGTGTCAGACACAAACCTCCAGCGGCTGATGTGGGGGACATGCCAGCCAGTCTGAGGCTGGGACTGGTTGGTGAGACCATGCAAAAACCAGGACGGTTGTCCCTCCTGTGGGGGAACTCATGGCTAACCAATGAGACAAAGGGAGCTGGCCAGGGAGGAGGGAAGGGGTCGTGGGGCAGGAGAAGAGTGGAGGGATAGCCCTGGGGTACCAGGTGGGGTGACAGCCTCCAGGCTGGGTGCAGTCCCATGAGAAGATTGGGGTGTGTGGCAGGGAGGGAGGGTGAGGAAATTGAGAGCCCCTCTGCGGTTCACTGCCAGCTCTGCCACAATGTTTAGCCCAGGACATGTGCTGACCTGGGGGAGGAAAAGAGGGGCTGCAGGTTACAGCCTTCTTCATCCTCCAGCAAATCCATCCTTTGGGTTTGCTCCATAGAGTCCCTGCTTGCCAGATATTTCAGCCTTGGAGAGAAGGTGCAGGAGGAGGAGGGAGGATTCAGGTGGCAGCATTTGTTCTGTGTCCTCCCGGTGGCCCTGAAACCCTCCAAACCTCATTTTTCAATAGGCCACCAAAACAACCACTAGATGTTTAATGACTTTCGATCTCTCCTGCCCCAGACTGGCTTTGAAACAGTGACTCAGATGCCAAAGTCCCAGTAGCGAAGTGGCTTTTTAATGACACAACTCGAGCTCGAATTCCAGGCACAGGGGAGGCTTTGACACTGCTGTTTGTTTTCTTATTGGAGAAGTTCAAGAGAAGCTCAAGGCTTAAAAGCAAACCCTTGAAAGCAAAGCATTCCTAATCACATAAAAGTGTCTGCGCAGGCCAGGGCTGAAGAGGGGGCTTGTGACTTTAATCTTTGCATATCCCTTTCTTTCTTCAAGCATCTCTCCCTCTCACAGAGGGGACACACACACGCACACACAAAACTCTCCTCAACGCCAATAGTATAATGCTCCAGGAGAGGAAAGAGGAGGAAGAGGAGGAGGAGGAAGCCAGCCCGCCTGCCTGCCCCCATGCTGAGCCTGAGCAGACTTTGTGAGAAAGCTTCTCTCCATCTGCAGCCCAGCCCGGTGGGAGTCAATTAATTCTGAATAACCTAAACCGACAGAGGTATTTGCATTCACAACCTGACTGATGACCGTATAAAATTGATTTATGAATTGAAGTACTTTCCCTCCCCTTATCCCCAATTCAAGCCATAATTGATTATACGTGCTGCAGCGAAATTAAAGAAAGGAAAATTAAAAAAAAAGAAAAGAAAAAAGGGAGGCTCCACAGACGCTCCTCTATATTCTCAACGTTTCCCGGGATTAGCCGATCTATTCATCACTTATTTTTTTTTTATTTAAAAAGTTGCTTCCTTTACCCTCTTCACCAACTTCTCCCCCCGCCCCCTCCCCTTCATCCCTGCCCCTCACCACCACCTCTCAGCCCAGGCAACAACACAGAGGGTCATACCTCAGGAGAGATGGTGGGAGGCACAGAACCCCCTCAGCAACATTCCCACAGTGTGACAGCGAGGCGAGAAGCCTGACACCCTTCCAGGGCAGAACAGACCCTTCCAAAAGGAGCCTAAACTGCAAATCCTCAACACAACACTGTCCGAAGGTCCGGTTTAACTTGCTGCCTTGTGACTGCTGCACTGTAGACCTCTGTGGGGTGGGGAATTCACTTGGCCCTTCCAACCAGTCATTTCTTATTAAAGAGATGCTTTCTTATACTCATGCAATGCTCATACAATGCCCTCCGTGACCTAGGGAGAAGTGTTGTATGAAATCAGGTATTATTGGGCAAGATCTGCTTGCCCAATGTCAATAGGAAATGGAATAGAAATCTTGTTGGATGCAGTTGAATGATGCGACTCCACAGATTTTCTCCTGGCACTTTAGTATTTTGAGCTGAATCCATAAGCATGAGAACTGATGACCCTTTTAATCTTTTTTCCCCCTTATTATCCACCTACTCCACCCTATCTGTCATCCCATTTTCATTTTCTACTCATTGTTTTTCTTCCCATTTTACATGTGGGAACACAGAGAAGCAGACTGGTGGTGGCAACATAGGTCACCTATTAGTCCTTCTCTCTTTTTTCTCTGTTTCTTTCTAAATAAATTTCCTCCTCCATTTTTAAGGAATGGATATGTCCTCTTATTTCTTTTCTCTTGAGCAGGAAGAGACAAATAAAAACCTGATATAGCTCACCCCATGTATGATTTCACTAAAACGCATTTTCCTGGAGTGCTCTGTAAAGCTCACAGACCCCTTGAGCATGTAAGTACAACTTCATATCACTTTGTGCAGTTGCAATGCTTATTGGTCCACTTCCTTTAGGAAAGTATTTAAACCAAATCTTTCAAGCATCTGCACACAGCTCAGCAATGCCAACTGCATTCCACCAAGGAAGAAAGACCGTGATCTAAACGAGGCAAGGCAGGGATTTGGAGCTTGCCCATTCCTAGTGTCTACAGGTCTCTACAACCTCCACAAAGTTGTCTCCCTCTATTTGGGTAAAACTGAGAAGAAGAAAAGGGCACAAATCAAACAAGACCACTTCCCTTAATTGTTCAGAGAGGCCTTCAGCAAGGTGCTTGTCCAGGGACTCTTGCGTGGCAGCTATGGCACTACCATGGAGTTCAAGGAGAAACCACTCTGGTTTTCTCAAGGAGAAACCTCTCTAAAAGGACGAGGCAGGGCAGGCAGGGAGGCAGTGCTGTGCAGGGATCCAGCTGTGCCTCCTCCGCCACAGCTGCTTGCCTGCCCCTCACGTCCCCGTCCCCCACTGCCTAACGCCTTTGTCCTGCTCTGGGGCCATTTCCCTAAAAGTTCAGTTTTGCAGGTGTCTGACCTCTTTGTGCTGGGAACAAGGGGAAGGCTGGGGGAAGGGGGCTCTGTGTAATTAAAGCCAAAAAGCCCTACGCAGGGCTGGAAAGCTGAACCTTAACTGGCATCTCACATCTCTGATGGAGGCTCTTGGGAAAAGCTTCAGAGCAGAAAGCTTCAGAGCAGGATTCAAGAGATACTGCCAAAAATCACAGCAGACCCAGGAGGCAGCACTCCACATCCCAGTGGTCAAACTCTGTGTAGAATAAAACCCACTTCACAGCAAACAAGGCCTTTATGCTGCAGCCTGGGACATCATGTGGGGAAAAAGCTGCCTCTGCTTCAAAACTCCACAAGGTCCCGCTTCTGGAAAATGGTGCTGTGTCCACCCCACCTGTCAGCTCTGATGTGAGGTGCACAGCCAGGCTCTGCAATGATCTGTGGCCTCCTCATAGCTGCAAGGCTTGTCAGACATTTGCTGTGCAGGGAGGATGTCTTGCACCCTTAGGTAACGTGAGGAGTAAATGCATTGTCCTGGCTCTGGGGGTGTCCTCCAAACAAGCCTCCAATTTCAAAAAGCAGCAGCTCCAGGGCACAACAAGGGGCACTGCATGTGGGCAGGGCTTTCTCACCGAGAATGCCTGTTCAAATTAACCTGATAATAAAGATTGTCTCTTGAGGAGGTGAGAGCCAGCAGTGCCATGAGCAACGCAGGAACTCCGGAGCCAGTAGACAGCAGAGGGTGAAGGCTGCTGCTACACTCATGTCTCATCTGGGAGCTGCAGACCAAAATCTGTGATTCTTTCATGCCAGGCTGGGGCACTGAGCTCTGGGACGGGGAGCCAGTGACACAGAGTGGAGGTGGGCAGCAGCCCTGGCAGGGGAGGGCACTGCCCACATCCCACATCTACCCGGCTCCCTCCCATCTCCACCACAAGGAGTCTCGCAGATGTCAGCCCCGACAAAAGCACGCAAATGGGAGGGACGTCAGCGCAGATTTACATCCAGAGGTCGACATGTCCTGAGTGGTAAACGGGTGGACAAAGAAGTTAATCGAGGAGTCAAAAAGGGCAACCTGAAGAGCAGCGGCAGCTGGGAATGTGGAAGCAGAAATCAAGGCAATCAGCAGGAAAAAAAAGAGGGAGAGTTTTGCATGCCTTTCTGATTTTTCCACATGGAAAGAACAACGCTGTATTATCTGAAACCAAATTATTTTTACTGTCAGCTGAGAGAGAGCAGTCAGTAGGTTTGAACTGATGCCTCTGCCAGCAGTCACAGTCTTTCTTCCCACACAAACCAGCGAGCCCACTGCAGACAAAAGAGCTGCCTGACATTCCAGAGCTCGCAGGGGGAGAGCAGTGCCATCCCTGCTCACACCTGCACTGACAGGCTCTGCTGTCACTTATCTGCTGCCACAACGTGTGGAAGCATCCATCAGAAACCTGACACTGATTCCACTCTGGGTGCTCTCATGGAGCCTAAAGATGGTCGGAGCTGCCCAGAGCCCGCAGTGCAACTATCACAAGCAGCAACAGGTCACTGCAGCCTGCAGCCAGGCAGGCATTTCTGAACTATTGTTCAGGGTACAGACTAAGGTCATGTTCCCTTTTAAGCTAAGTCAATCTTTTTACTGAGTTCATTGGGATCTTGGGCTCAAGCCAGCGGTTACTGGATGGACCAAACATCTTTCAGAGCTCAGACAGAGCTGTATTGGCCCTGGTGGTGTTTGGGAAATGGAGAAATGAACACCATCACCCATGTGACTGAAAACAAACCAGAAAAAAGAAGTTTCAAAAATATTGACAAATATGCTATAATAATAGTAATAATAATAGTAATAGTAATACTTTTCTCTACCTCTTTAAGAAAAACCCCAACAACACGAGGAACTGCTTTTCTGGTTAGTCAAGGAATTCTCCTCTTTCAATGGCACAAATTGATCAGCCATCTCTTAATACCATTAATTCAAATGAACAGAGACACTAGCCAGCTGCTGGATGGGTACCAGAGAGGCTGGATGCTCTCAGCAAGCCCAACCACCTGCCCAGGGCTTGCCCTGCTCTCTGCATTCAACATGCTCACTCAAGCTTCATGGAGAAACCTTACCACACTGACCTATTGCTAAGCTAAATGTTTATCACTCCCAGGAAATCTAGCTCCCTTTTCCTGCAGTGTATAACTCACAGGTAGCAGAAAGAGTGAGGACTCATCGCTTCAACCACAGCATGAACAGTTTTGGGAACTGGAGTACTTCCAAGGGCCTCTGGACTTGACCTGGGAGATAGCTGGGCACCTCTCTCTTTTGGCACAGAGCTGGGCAATTAGCCTTGCTCAGCCAGCAGACCCGTGAGGATCTGTCTTTCCTATGCTCTATTGCCACACAAAGGATCGAGCAAAAACACAGCATCTACTTAAGTGAGGCAAATGCAGAATGAAAAATGCATTTTGCCAAATGCCCGGGAACTATTGACTGGCTGAATCCAAGCATTTTTTGCATAGGGCCTAGTTAAAATAGAGACAAAGGACTGTGGCAAAGGAAAAAAAAAGTGGCTACTGGTCAGATACAAGTCATTTAGCTCAATATAAACATAATTGTGTATAATTCTGGGGTCATTTTAACACAGAAGATCAGACTAGCTGGTCTAATGATGTCTTTTGGCCTTCACACTTAAGAACTGATGCCCCATCTTTCAAACACTCACTTTCTCTCTCAAAAACTGGGTGCAGATTTGGTCTAAAATATAAGTGTCCCTTGTTGTCACTACAGTTTTTCTGGGCTTGTTTGTTAGTTGCACCCTTGCCCAGCTGCCTTGGAGCTGTTTCTTCTACACTTGTCCCCATTTGGTCACTTCTGTTATTGAATTCCAAAACGACAAACCCCGGAGAAATGAAAGAGGTTAATTTATTTCTTTCTTTTCAGCTGTAAATGTGCAAATACTTTTATCAGAGATTGTTTCTTAAAATGTCACAGACAATGGGGCATTTTTGCATGAGTCAAGGCAAAAACATAAAAATGTCTCCCGGACAATATTTTGTCTGCGACGCTGGGACATGTTTGTGCAACTGGCTTCAGGACAATAAAAAAATAATTACAAATTAATTAAATAAATAAATAAATAAATAAATAAATAAAATTTAGCCTTTCTTCTGGTGGGTATCCTCAGGAAGGAGTAGGAATGACCAGAGGGACAAAGCTGCCAGGTTACACCTGGGAGGGAGGATTTCTTTGCCCGCTCCCCAAGCCCAGAAAGAACACAGCAGGGGTTTTGTTTCTCGAAGCTGCAGCTCGGCGGCCGTGCCGGCGGGTCATGTTTTACTGTCTGGGCCAGGGCAGAATGAAAAGCAGAGATTTAGTTTCCCGATGGCCCTGGCTTTACATCCAGCCCCCAGCCAGCTCCCGGCTGGCAGCGCCGATGCCCGCGGAGATCGCGGGGACCTGGCGCGGTTTGGGGCTTTTTCCTCCCTCCCTCCCCCGGTCCTTTTCTCTGGGAGAACCTCGCTTCTGCAGGGCTTCTCCCTGCGGCTGCCCCCTGCCCGGCATCCCTCACCTCGCCACAAAACAGCCACACACACGCCCGCACGCACTGCGGGCAGGCACAAAGGCTTTCAAAGCCGCCCTTTATATCCCCCCACAGCTGCCCGCGCAGCCCCTGCTCCAGCGCTCGCCCAGCAAGGATGCGTATTCTTCGGCTCCCAAAGGCCCCCATTGCTGTCAATTAGTTACGGGACGCCACCGGGATTCAAGGCTGACAGCTCCGGCAAAGCAGGAGAAATGGACTCAGTGGGGAGCGAGGGGGCCTGCCCTCTTTCTTTCCCCCCGCCCCGCGTCTTTCTCCCCACAAGAAATACCTTTCTCAGCGAGGCTTTTCAAGCCGCCCCCCAGCCCCACCGCCCGCGCCTGCATGCAGGGGCATGCACGTAGAGGGATGCGCGGCGCCGAGAGATGCCAAACGCGCTGTGAAAGGGGCGCCGGGGACAGCCGACCTGCCCACCTAGGGGCTCATCAATATCTCTCTCTGTTTCTTTCTTCCCCGCCTCCGTCCTGGTCTCCAGTTACAAATCCCCCGTCTCTCAGCTCCCCGGGATGAACGTAACATCTTATTTCTCCTCGATTTTCCCACCCAGGCTGGCTTGCTAGAAGGGGAGGGATGGGACAAGGTTAAAACACGACTCTGCAACAAGTGTGGGTTTCACTTGGCAGCGTTCTGTCTGTCGCTTCTGGGGATGCTCAGCTCATGTCCCTGCGTGTAACCTGGAGCGTAACCCAGCAAGCTCACAGAGAATGGGGGAGTGAAGCCAGGAGGGGGATGCTGACCCGGTGATTTCACGGCAAACGTCGGTGCTATGAGATTTAGGAAAGAAACAAAGGCTGTAATGGTTTGGGAGTGAGGGACCTCTTTAGCCAGACCGTGAAAATAAGATATATTTCAAGAGAAGGCATTCCCACGCTTTCAGCCCCGATATTTGGTATGGAAGAAAATCCAACCCAGGCATTGGCTTTGGTGATTTGAAATGGGATGTGTTTCATGTGAACTCCAGCTTTGGCTCCTGCCATAAATTCCAGTTAGAAATGGGGATCACTCACTCCTAACTCAGTCTTTATGTTTGTATCTTTCCTAGATAATTGGATAATTTGGAGGTTCTTATGCCAGCTGTGGATTTGGCCCAGCCAAAGTAGTCTCTCTGTGGATCAAAGAGGGAAAACAAAACAATATTTAGATAATTTTTTCCTCATCTCTGCTACGGGTTGTTTGTGTGTCCCTTGTCAAGTCACTTCATCATGCGCCCACCCCGAGCCACGAGCAACTTCCCTTACTGTCCCATCACATCTCCTGCCTGGAGGCACAACTAAGTCTGGGTGACTGCATTTCACACGCCTTCTTGGGCTCAGGCAATCCTTTCATCTGAAACACTTGAAGATAAGAGCAGCTCAGATTCAATTTCTTGGACCAAAATCTTCCCCTGAAGTTTGGATCCTGAACTAGTCCCAACCCAGAAAAAACGCAGTCTTTTGGTCTGGCTGCATCTGAAGGCTCCAGCTCAAGCCCACACGGCAGTCTTGCACAAACAGCCCATCTCAAGAGATTTCTGCTTCCTGGAGAGATGAAATCTTTCAGAAACAGTGTAAGAAGAGATTTCAAATCCCTAGGAAAAAATCCTCCCCTCAGCTCCCACCCACATCTTGGCATTGATGTGGAACCATGGACCCTTGCCTAATTCAAAATCAGATTTATACAACAAGCTCTGGGCTCTTACAGTGGAAATCAGAAACCTTCACTTGCAGTGGGAATGGACATCCTTGAAGGCCAGCAGAAGATGTTGGGAGAGCTGTGCGTGGCTTAAAATGGGTGTGAGCTCTTCTTTTTGTGCTGTGGGGGCTGGAGAGGGAACAAGGCAGCAAAATAACTTGTTACAAAAGGCAGATGTGGTAAATAGTTCACAGGAGAGGCTGACAGCATTCCCAGGCCACTGGAGGAATAAGCTGTCCAAGGAATGGCTTCTAAATGAAACAGCCTCCGTGCAGTTTCTGCATCAGGACAAAGGATAGGTTTATTTTGGATGTGCTAGTAAAACTGCTGTCTGCGAGCCATAAGGTCATACAGCTAAGGTCTGGCTGCTGTCTGGTGAGGAAGCATTCCTCTGGGCCTCCTCTGTCAGCATGCAAGTGCAGGCCTTGTAAAAAAAGAATAATACATTCCCCATTCCCCTACAGAGCAGTATGGCAATGAGTGAACTCAGCACAAGGAGTTTGAGCCTACTTGTGCTGCTGCTGAAAGGGTTATTCACAGACAGAGCGCTCAGCATCAAAATGCTCTGTATCCTGAGCAAGGCATCGGTGATGGCCAAGGATCTGTCAGATGATGGCACATGAGAAATGCACTGATCATGTCTTATATGGTTTCCTTGTGCGCAGCAAGGCAGAAGAAACCCTGTAATGGTGATGGCATCCGATGGCTGCCCTGTTGATAAACCATCAAAACATGAGAGCATCCAAAAAAACGGAGTGCATCTGAAAAGGTGAATTCTCTTTTCCATCTTCTGACATGATTCTGGTATGGTATGACATGGTTACTGCTGATGGTATGTTACATATTTTACAGACAGCCTGAGAAGGCACTGGCTTCCATAGCCATTAAATCCACAACTCGTGACTTTTGCTTTGCTCCTACAACCATGTACAATGATCACACATAGCTCATTTAAAACAAACCGTGCTAGAAAGGAAAAGTTCAAGGGATTTATGTTTGGCAGATGAGTGTTGAGCCACATTGACTTCTGGGCCATGGATCTCAAGGTGCCAAGCAAAAAGCAGTAATAATGAGAAAGGCTGAGCTGGAAACACCAAGGGATGTCTCATAAATAATGGAAATGCATTAGCAGCACCGAGGTGGGAGGTGGGCTGGAGATGATGATGAAGGGGGGATGGTGAAGAGTGGCCAACGAGGAGAGTGGATCTCACACAGCGCTTCCTGGGAGGCCACTTGGGTCATGGGCGTTCTCATCAGGCTGACAAAGAATGTCAGGGCGTGAAAAAGTTAAAGTAGTCACTTTAATTAACACCTCTTCACTGGGTGTGACAAGAAGCTACCTCCCCTCTCCAGGCCTCCTTTGCCATGCGCCCTATCGAGCCCTCATACCTGAGGTGCCGAAAACAGCCTCTGGTGAGAGGTGCTTGTCACCAGGTCTAAGTGCATCACTGACAGAGTCAAGAGATTCAGCTCAGCACCTCGAGGTGTGAGCAGGTAACAAACCGGCAGGGTTTTCTGCTGCAGTCAGTGTTGGGGAAGCAGTCAGGAAAAGGTGAAAGCAATCTGGGATAAAATCCTCCCAGAAATGCTGGCTGTCTTCCATCTTGCATGCTAATGCTGAAACATGAGTTCCTCAGGCAGGGATGAAAAGAAAACCTCATATCACACAGGACCCTTGGGACTGGGACGGGGGGAGTAGGAGGACTTTAGGCAAGAAAAAAGATCTTTCTCCTCCTTTACATTCCCATTAGCACTGAGCACCACACCGGAAGAAAAAGGTTTGATGTCACAACACCAAAGTGCTCTCCCTAGTTCTCCTGAAGGAGATAGAGGCCTACAGGAAAGATCCCACCAGTCAGCACCCCAGTGAGATGGAGAATTCCACTGGTCCTGCTTGGGCAGGTAAAAGAGACTTTTACCATTTGCTTTAGTTTGCAGAATGGGAGAACCTGCACCAAGTAAACGAGTTAAATCTTCCTGAAAGGTGAATGTTAATCCAGGTTTTGATGAAAAGTTTTGTGGTCTGCATTGGACTAGTCTGTTGTGGTGCTCTCTCCTGAGACACCCTATGGATTTACTTCCCAGTTTCATCAGATGGGCAGTAGGGGCCTGATTTGCCCTCAGCTTAAGACTTGTAGCTCTGATTAAAATACACAGCTGTGAGAGATGAATCCTGTGTTTCAGAAATGCCCAGTTTAATGGGAAAGGCTGCCCAGACAGCTTCACCTGATCTAAAGCATTTGAGGAGTGTCCTCACCTGGGAGAGGGTTCTGGGATGATGAGCCAGAGTTAAAAGAGCAGAGTTCAGACCCTGCCAGATTCTCTTCTGGGTGACCTTTTGGAAATTCCTTGGCCAAGGACAGTGTTTCATATTCCCCAGCTGTTGTAGCCAGTGCTGGTTATACCCAACCGGCTGCAGTCTCAGCTGGTCATAACCCCAGGGAGTTGGGAGTGTGGTAGAATAGCAGTGTTTCAGCATCTCAGACACTACATGTTGCAGACTGGGGCACTCCAGCAACCGAGTGGAGATGCATGTAGGCGCTGGAAATGCCATCCTGCATGAGCTCTGGGCGTAGCTTACAAACAAACAAACAAAAGCTCTCCTTTCCGTTGCTGACACAAAGAACTTTTTATTGCAAAACTAGGCAGGAAGATAGCTTTTGCACTTTGTGAGCTCAAGGCTCCTTTCAAAACCTTTCCCACTTTTATGCTATCTACCACAAGAAGTTAAAATCTGAAAAATCAATGTTGCAAACTAACAATCTTTTCTTCTTTTTTTTTTTTTTTTTTTCTTTTTCTCTCCATATAGACTTCTGTGGCTTAACACCCTTTGATCCAAGAGATGAATCTGTTCCTCCAAGGCTGCTGGTACACAATGTGCTGGCCAGTTTGCAGTCTCTCTCCCACCCTCTGACTAGTGAGGGTCAGCCTCAATTGCTCTGACCCATTTGACGTGCCATGACTTTCTCTGCAGCAGACACAGCAGAAGATTTTCTTTCATTGGTCCTTTGGCACCTAAGGAGCAGCCCCTCCATGGGCACATGCATCTGTCAGGTCTCCCCCAAATCTCTGCTCCTGTCAGTCCATGCATGGCTGTGTCTGCATCTTGAAGGCATCAGGCATCCCGGGCTGGCAGGCAGCCCCTCCTGGTGCCGGTGAGGGTTGCAGGAACAGGTGTGGATGCCGAAGGATATTTAATGCCACATGGCTTAATCTGGAAAGGTTTGAAGTCTGGACAACCCACCCTACGGTGTGCAATTTAAAAAGGCACGATCTCCTGGGTTCTTCCAAGGAGTGATTTGATCTACAGGCACCTCAAGGGAGAGAGAGTCCTGATATCAAAGGGCTCTTTAATCTGGCAGAAAAGGGCATTTATGAGAACCAGCTGCCAGCAGTTGAGGCCAGACGAATTCAGACTGAAAATCAAGGTGCACGTTTTCAACTGTGAAAGTAATTAATCTGTAGGGCACATTGCCTAGAAGGCCAGCAGTGGCTCGGTCACTGGCAGGCCTGAAATCAGGAGCAGATGTTTTCCTGGAAGAGATGACATCACCTAGCCAGGGACGGCAGGCTCAGGGATGGAACCGTGCGGGGCCAAGCTGGAAAGTCACAGTTGCTGCCACTGCCACCAGCCTCACATCCCCTGCTCCATGAAGGAATGTGTTTTTATTATATACATATACACATGTATATGTGTAGCTTCACACGTACAGCCCCAGTTGGCATAGACCAGCCTGCCTCCAGCCAAAGGTCTGCTCTGTACACTCTATTTATTTACCCATTTCAATCTTATAGAGCTGCACAACCGCCTGGCCTGAGCTCAGGGGCCAAAGTCTCCACTGGGAGATTCAACTGGGCAATAGGACTGGGGGAAGGGGAGAGCAGCTGGGCTCCTGCTCACCTGGTGGGAGGGGTGCCTGCCATTGCCTGCCTTCCCCCCCAGCCCATGAAGGTTCTTTTCTTCAGGCCAGTGCTGCCTCACAGTGCCTTGAGTGTTGCTTAGAGCCTCCATTGAAAATCAGTGGATTGGGCAAAATCCCATATTCACCCTTCCTTCCCTGGCCCCAGCCCTCCTTGGCTGAACTGCAGCCCAGATGTCACAAGAAAACAAACAAACAAAAAAACAACCTAAAAACCACAGACACGCGTTAAAAAAAAAACCCACAAAAACCCAAATAAACAAACAAAAACAGGAGAAAAAGGAAAAAAGAAGAACATAAAAAAGCAAACCCCAAGTCTCCCTGCTGCCAACAATGACAACAAACAGGCCCTGGGCCCTATGGTTGATGGCATCAGCAGAGGGACCCTACTTGTCTGGCTGACTCCCTTGCTGCCAGCCCCCTTCCTGCCCAAGCTCCTGGTGTTGCTACATCTGTGCTCCTCTTTCTCCCCCTCCTCCTCCATTTTTTCCCAGGTTAACAAGTGTTCTCTGTTACAGCTGTGGTCTGACATTCCATTGTGCTTTTTGCCTTTTGTATGGCAGCAAGGGCTGTTTGCTTGGGGCAGAGGGAACATGGGTGCAATTTAGCCTTGCACAGGTTGGTGCCTCTCTGTGTTGGCAGTGGAACACAAGGAATGGCTGCAGCTTGTGCTCCAGGACTGAGCAACACAATGTTGATGGGCTGGGGAGAGGAGGAGGGGAGGGGGTGAGTCAAAAGGGCCTCCTGAATCGATGGGGAATAATATGAAAGGGAAGCTCTGGCAGGCATGGGACGACCCAGATGGACAAAGTGCAGTGAGGCAGCTTAGTTAATGGGCTGCATTAAAATTAAACAGAGACAGTGTTCATTTTCCAAGCAGCACAGTGACCGCAGAAGGGTTTCGTGGCCCCTGTGGGAAGGTGGTGTGAAACAAAACCAGGGAAAACCTTTCCCTCCCGCCCCATCCTCAGCAGGTGTAAACTGGGACAGCCCTGCCGTCCTCCCCCTGCCTGGGTTAACACAAGCCAGCTCCCACCATCCCTACCACCAGCCTGCATTTCCATAAAAGGGATGATGATCTTGTCAATGTTGCTGTAAATCTGGATTTTTTGTACGTGGTTGCAGCTCTCAGAGAGGTGACAGCCGCTTACCAGCTGGTCACCAGCACAAGGAAGGACCAGAGCAGTCTGCAAGACCAAGTCAGGCTTTAAAGAGGAGGATGATAATAAAATGCATCCCTCCCCACTCCCACCCCTGTCAGGAGGAGGATTTATACTCCTCCTTACAAAGGACTAAAAGTAGTAATTTAGGTTCTGCTTCAGCAAAGCACCTGCTTAATTGCTTGGTTACTCCATGGCGGCTGGAGCTACTGGAGCACATGGCTAAGAACATGCTTAGAGGTGCCGCTGGGTAGGAATAAACTTAATTATATGCTTAAACTTAAAGAGATGTTTAAACACCTTGCTAAATCATGGCCTTGCACCTGAGGAAAGTGAAAGGGAAGAGCTGACAAAGCAGAAGAGAAGAGCAACTTTTGGAACAATGAACCATTTTAGGTTCTCCATTCTGCAGTTAATGAAGATGAATGAAAATCCTTGTTACTTGCTGACTGAAAATTAAATGATCAGCCACTGAGAAAGAGACGTGTGGTGATGTATTACACAACTGAATACCTTTAACTGGCAAGAAATATGTACATTTTCCTGTATCTTTCTTCCTGTTTCTTCCTTATATTGACTAGGATATGAAGCATAAGTCTTTGTTCAGAAAGGCACAGTAATGTTTGATTTCCATTCGGCGTACCTCAAAACCATTAACCAAGATGTCAGTGCAGATCAGGGCCCCCTGAGCAAATTTACTACTCTTCATATAAAAAGCAACCAGGCCATTTAACCAAGTTAAATGGTTTGGGACTGGTAGCCCCAAACCCTCATGGGATGTACTGTAGGAAAACTCCCAAAACAGCCTGTCTTTGGCACTGCAAGCTGTAATTGCTCAGCCCCTTGTGGTGTTCCCACTTGAAAGAAGCCAAAGAAGGCAGCAGCAATGCCCATAACCTGTCCTGCAAGGTGTATCAGCACCAGGAAGGTGGGTCGAGCTCCCTCCTCTGTGCGTGGCTGAGCTGTTGTGACTGTCACCGAGAGGCACTAGTCAGGATGCAGCTCTTGTCATGGGAATATTTGCTCCCATAAGAGCAAAACTCTCTCCCAAAGAAAGTCTGGAAGACACAAATATGACTTTTCTGCACTCCTCTTGAATTGCCATTGTTTGGACATGATTTAGGAGACATGTTGATTGCCCACAATGATGGACTCACAGAAAATAACTATGCAAGGAACATAAATTACTGGGAATTTTTTTACCTTTAGGAAAAGTAACTCTCTCAGTTCAGTTTCACAGTTCTTTATTTCAGAGGCAAATAATTCTCTACAAATGAGCAGAAAGAGATCCCAAATTTGCATAGCATGCAGGCATCTGGGATGAAAGTGAAGGGCTTTCCTCAAGCTTCCCAGGGAGGACTGTCATGGCAGCCCTTTCTGAGGACATCCATTTCATAAACAATACATTTTTGAGAAATGTTAATTACTTTGGAAATGCAGTCCAGAAAAGAAGAAGGATGAGCTATAAACATTGTCCTCCCTCAGTTCATGGACCAAGGCTTCAGATGTGCCTTTTTCACTGACACATAAAGCCCCTGAGTGATCTGCTTTAACAGATGTCTTTAGATATCAAAGAAATGTCATATCTAAATCAAAAGTATTAACAGCCCCAAAGAATGTTTTTGCACATGAATTAACAAATATCTGTCTCTCCCTCCCTCTCTTAGGGTTGGATAGATCTGTGTTACCAAGATAACACCAAACTATACTCGTATACCTGCAGCAACATACAGGCATGATCCCAGCTGGACCAATACCATGTTGAGTCTCTGGAACAGCTGAGCTGCAGGAAATCTTCCATACATGCTTAGTGAGCCCACAAGCTGAGGATAAGTTATGGTTGGCTGAGTGGATGATTTGGTGGAAGAAATAACATGGGATATGCCAGAAGCTGGAGGGTCTCAAGAGGTGGCAGGAGACAATCAAAGCCAGATAGTGACAGCATGCTCATGGCTTTGGGACAAAAGGTTAACTCTGCACTTAACCAATTCCGCCTATAAAATACTGTGTAAATAAATAGTAGCTGCATGCAATGTCTTATATTTGCTGCTCTTCACAGAATTGTGGAATCACAGAATGGTTTGAGTTGGAAGGGATTTTAAAGCTCCTTCAGTTCCACCACCCTACCATGGGCCAGGATACCTTCCACTAGACCAAGCTGCTCCAAGCCTCATCCAACCTGGCTTTGAACACCTCCAAATGAAGGCCACGAGGATGGTGAAAGGTCTGGAGGGAAGCCTTTGAGGAGCAGCTGAGGTCACTTTGTTTTTTCGACCTGGAGGAGACTGAGGGGAGACTTCATAGCAGGTACAACCTCCTGGTGAGGGGAGGAGGGGCAGGCACTGATCTCTTCATTCCTGTGACCAGTGACAGGACTCAAGGAAACAAGATGCAGCTGAGTCAGGAGATGTTTCGGCTGGGTATCAGGAAAAGGTTTTTCATCCAGGGGGTAGCTGGATACTGGAACAGGCTCCCCAGGGAAGTGGTCACAGCACCAAGCTTGACAGAGTTCAAGAAGTGTTTGGACAATGCCCTCAGGCACAGGGTGTGATTCTTGGTGTGTCCTATGCAGGGCAGGAGTTGGACTTGATGGTCCTTGTGGGTCCCTTCTAACTCAGCACATTCTATGGTTTTATGTGGCAAGAGTTGCCTCACACCCTTGACTCCCTCAGGCTTAAACTTGGACACTCTTGGGAAGTTGGAAGTTAAAGCTAAGGGAAGAACGTTAAGGGTGTGGCAGTGCAAACAAACTCACTGACAGGGCTGAACACCTCTGCACAGCTCCCTGGCATGGCTCCTGCTAAAATGTCAGAGCAACAAGTACCTGCAGCTGGAAGGCAGCATGCCACCTGTTGCTCTCCTTTCATTTTAGTGCCTGTGGGCTTGCTGTCTCTTTGTCCCTCCAGATCATACCAAAACAAAGTCCTCCTCTTCAGTACTTCAGGGCCTTCAAGTCTGCCCATGTCCCAGGCCCTCACTAGCCCTGCATCTGTCCCCGTGCCCCCCAACACCCCCCCTCCCATCCGTCGCCCACATCCTGAGCATGAAAGCCAGCCGGATTAATCCGGCACAGAGCACATTGTGTGTGAGTCATGACAGGCTCACTAAGGCGTGCAGTGCTGATAAAAGGCAGCTCTGATGGGCTCTGTCAGGGATCCCGGAGAAACAGCGTGGAAAAAATCTGCTAACCCACATCCCAGCCTGGCAGCCGGGGCCTGGAGACAGCCAGGCACCGAAGGGAGCGCGGGGAAGGGGTCCTGATCCAGGCTCAGCCTCTGGGGAAGCCCCTGGTCCCAGACATGAGCTGGTGCTTCCTGAACCTCTTGGGTCATCCAAGAGTTTGTGGGACCAGAGGAGGTCTGGTGCAAGCCCTCAGGTCCTGAGGCTGGACCTTGGGATAACCTCCCTCTCACCAGTTGGCCAGGATATTTCAAGCATTTATGAAACTATATAAAGGGCAGTCTGCCTGATCCTTCTGTGGATCTTTCTGCCTGAAACTTCCCTCTGGATCATCTCAGTTCAGTTTCTCACAACTGTGGACCACAAGGTAGCTTTTTTTTCCTCAATCCTTTGCGCTTAGCAGTGCTGCTCCCAGAGGACCAGCAGGAGAGACCACGGCCCAGCAATTCCCAGTGGCCTCTGGTGTGCTGCAAAACTGCCTCATAAACCACCAGGAACCTGTGGTGTGTGAAATCCTGCTACAAGCAGGTGTGTAGCTCACTGTAACACTGTCCCAAAAGGTTAACGACTGTGTTTGCTGCAAAAAGGGTTCGTACCCAAGCCCCAGGCGATTCAACAGCTTGCCTGACCACAGAACTGGAGATAATAGGGACCACAGCGTCAGGGATATTGCAGAGAAATCAGGATAACATTTATGTGCACCACTGAGCTGGGAGGAGTTGCAGCCATGGGGTCTGTGTGGAGGGGAAGGCAGCAGCAGCAGATTTCAAAACAATCTAGATAAATTAGAGAATTGGTCTCAAATCAGCAGGATGGAAATCACACAAGAGCGAGTGCAAAATACCACAGTGAGGTGTTGGAACTCAAATGCAAAATGGGGACTAATTGGATAAAGAGCACTGCTGCAGGAAAGGCTCCCAGGATTGCAGACAAAAAATTAGTCAACACTGTCATGCTGTTTCAAAACAGGCAAGTCTCTTGATGGGACCTATTAATGAGAGATTCACAGGGCAGGCATAGGAGAAAATGACTGTGCTGCAGTTGGCCCTGAGGATGCTGGGCACAGCACTCTCCAAACTGGGTAAACAAACTGGGGAGCCCTCTGAGGTGCAGGAGCAAGCTCCACAAAAGCTTTGGAAAACATAATTTATGAGGGCAGGTTGAAAGAATTGGGTTTGTTTAGTCTGGAGAAGAGAAAACTAAGAGGGGAGAATTAAGAGCCCTTCAATGCATAAGGGCTTGTCCTAACGACTGCAAAGTCCAAGGAAGGAGCATGAGGAGAACTGGGGCTGGTTTGCAGCAAATTATTTAGTCCAACAAAACAATAATAGGGGAACTTTGGAGCAGATGAGGGACACTGCAGGTTCTCATTTATGGATGCAATGTAAGTGGAGCTGGAGATGCACTTGTCAGGAAGGGTTCAGGTATAACACATCTTGCTTCAGAAGATGAGGGCATCTACGACACCATAACCAAGCACTCGGTGCTGCACTCCTTCCCTGTCCTGCTCCCTAAGTGAACCTGCAGCTTTAATTACAGCCCCTTTCTGACCTCCAGCGAGACAAGGGAATAGGATTACTCCAAGGACAAAGCTGTAAAGTGATCATCCACATCCCTTGCCTCCCCACTCCATTTGCCATGCATGTACCAAATAAATTGTTATACCCATCCCAAGGACCTTACTGTCTAAATAGATGGGACAGAGGAAAATTACTGCTCAGTAAGAGATGTGGGGGTTACAGAGGAGTGTATCAGCAACAGCTGAGAGAAAGGGACCTGTTTAACCTGGGGGAAAAAAGGGAATCCTGGATCTGGGGGAATTTACTTGCAGTATTCAGTTAGCTAAAGGATATTAAAGAGAAGACAAAGCCAGGCTGCTCTTGGAGGGGGGCAGTGAAAGAACAAGAAAAAGCAGGCACAGGTTGCAATTAGAGAAATATTCATTGAAGCTAAGGAAAAAAAATCTTGTCTGGAAGGATATTTCATCATCAGAACAGGTTTCACAGTGAGATTGTGAAATCTCTATCCTTAGGGATCTTCAAAATTGAACTGGACAGAGTACTGGACAACACAACCTAAACAACACAAACTGTTGAAAACAGCCTTGCTGTGAGTGTGGGCTAAAGTTGGAGTTTGCCAAAGTCCTGTCTCACCTGAGGTGTTCTATGACAGGTATGCTGTACCACAGAAGCTACTATGCACCTGAGCCCTGCCACTGGTGCTTCATACAGCATCCTCTCTGCCACACTGGACCCTCTTCATACAGGCATTTCTGCCCCTTTCCTCCATGAGCCTTTCTTTGGTCTTTGTGTTCTGCAAAGCTGAATCCCCACGGTTCACATCAGGCCCTAAGACAACGTAAAGCCCGATGTAATAACAACATTTCTTGACAATGATTCACAACAATAGCTACCACCCAAGTTCTTGGCTTGTTGTGTAGCCCAATATCTAATGGCGTTCAGTTCAACCCAACATTATCTGCACCTCCACCCCCTCCCACTCCAGTTCCAGAGCCTGGCCAGCAGTGAGCCCATGCTGTTCCTATTTGCAAACCTTAAGCACTCTGGCTGCTGCTTGGAATGAGGAGGGAGCACTTGGAGATGAACTTTTAGCACTGAAAATTCTAGGGATGGCTGAAGTCCTTGCTTGTCTGTCACTGATTTATTGATGCTTCCCTAATTGTGGAATGCCAACCATACATGGAGATCTGCAGAAAGAAAGGACTTGGATTGAAGGAAAGAGAGGTCATTGCAGGCAAATCAGACGCAGGCACCAAGAAATTGTTTTGTTTTGTTTTGTTTTCTGTGCTGCTGCAATGAATGTAATAAATGTGCATCTGCTGAGCTGTTTCTACTGACAGAGTTTTTCCTTGTTTCAGATTTGGCCTTAACTCTTATTACTAATCCTGATTTGCAGCGATCTGCCCAGCAAGAGTATGCGTGCATACGTATCAGAGAGGGAGAGGCAGTGCTTATTCCCAAAACAGATATTTTGTTCAACCTCTGCCAGCCAGTTTTTGGATAGAAGAATTTTTTTCCTTCATTCTCACAGTGTAAGCATGAATTTGAAAATGATCCATAGAAATAAGATTTAATGAGCCTGCTGACATAGTAATACACCAAAATGACAAACAAATAGATAAAAAAATCACAGAGACTTTCTCTAGACTTTCTTCTCTACAAATGTGGGCTCTTTTTTTATTTGGAGTTCATCTATAGCAATCACTAGAGAACATTTGTTAATTTCATAGACTGCAATCTGTAACAGTTCTTTGTGTACCACTCTAGCACACATCTTTTGTGCCTTTTCCCTCTCTTGAGATGAAGCAGAGCTCAGGTTCAGCAGCCGGCATCTGTCACTGATTACAGCAGCTTAAGGTTTTACCTCTGAGGAGCAGAGGGGGAGCACACTGGGGTCCCCGTGTGTAACTGCACACTGCTCTGCTCTGGCACTTCACTCCATATGCTGTCACTCCTCCCTTCCAGATTTGCTCTTCCAGACCTCCTCAAATCAGCCTTCTCCCCCATTAGCCCTCTTCATACATCATGCCCACAAGACAGATCCTGTTGATCTGTCCCATCCCAGTACCAGAGCTGAACAGATCTGACTTGATGGCACACCAGAGAAAATGCAGTTTGCTTTATACTTTGGGTTAATCAGACTAACCCAGCACTTTGAATCTAGCCTGCTGTGGCATGGCCAAATGCAGAACCCATATTAGGCTCTACAGCAGACAGGCTGTCGTTGGATTGAGGTCTCTGAGTCACGCTATTGAAGCCACACTCGTGGCGAAGCATTTTATTAATAACTTTTGTTGCAGAACTTTATCCCAGCAGTCTAAAAATGGTACTACTCATAATTGCACTTAGATCTTGAGCATGGGGTTGTCATTTATTTATGTCAAGTGGGTTTGGGTTGCTTTTTTTTTTTTTTTCTTCCTATTTTAAACTTCCTTCACTGTAAACTGAAGGCTTGTTCCTGCCCTGCTTCAGTTGCTGTAATACAGCTCTGTTTACTGATGCAGGTTTTTCCCAGATGTGCAGACCTGAGAGTTAGTTCTAGTTCAGGTCTAGGACAAGCTGGCTAACAGAAGCCAGATAAGGTGGAGACAGCAGGTCACAGCACAGCTGACCAGAGCAGAGATTCGACAGAGCTCAAGACACATTGGTTTGAGTATGGCTGGAGCTGAGGAGGCTCTAAGAAAGAAACAGCTTCTTGCAGCACAGCAGCAGCAGGCTGTGGGTGGCAAAGTCTGTGTAGCACCTTCCTGCACTAAACTTGGACCTAGTCTCTGGAAATCTCTCACATTCCCCTGGCAACAGATTCACTTTCCAAAACAAAATGAACTCAAACAGAACCATTTCCTATGAATGAAGTCGGGATGGAACATAAAACCCAGGCAGGGAAATATAGATGTGTGACATATTTGCAGCAGCAGAGAGAATGATTTCATGCAGCATCCAGCTGACTGGTAAAGAGTCAGCCGCCCCGAGGAGAAAGCCATTAACACACAAACACATTTTATGCTGGCCAAGGTGAGAAAGGAAGGGCTGTAGGTACTGAGGTGACAGCTACTTCAGGATCAAAGGAGAAGGCTGAGAGGAAACTGTAAAACTAACTTCAGATCTGTGTGGGGGAGGCTGTGTGAACAGTGGGGGAAACTTAATTAAATGTGGCAAACAATGACTATATTTTCTGGGAAAGGAGCAGCAATGATTTCACTTCCAAGACACTACACCTGAGCAAACATTATCCAAAGCTGGCTTCAACTAGGACTTCAGTGCCAGTATGGTAATGCAGATGTAACCTTGACTTTGAAGGGTACGAAAAGTAACTGAGTGGGGAGACTTCAGTTTGCCAGTGGTCCTCAGTATTCCTTCTCTCTCCTATGGAGTAGCTGGAATGGATAATTGCTGGGCATGGCAGGAGTTGTGGCTGTCTCATTCATGCCAATAATTTCTGACAAGGCCTCTAAAAAGAGAAAGAAAGAAGATGGCACCAGTGCTGTGGTGTGTGGCCCAGAACTTCTGCCAGGTGAAATTCTTTAGCCAATACAGCTCAGGGAGAAAACAGGAGCATCAGCAGGAGAGGGAGGCCTACAGGTCACCAGGTGTGGGCCTTGTGACAAGTGTCTTGCAAACCATCGAGTCAGGAAGCAACTAGCAGACTTCAAGGGATTTTTTTGCACCCACCTACATGCTGAGCTAGGCAGGCAGCAAGACAGGTTGTGCCCAAGCAAGCTCTACATCAGTGCAGAGGAAGGAATATAAGCACAAGAAAAGAATAGATTGACTAGAATGCCACTGTTGACCTTAAGCATAAAGAAGACATGTATACAGAATGAAATCTAGGCTGATTTACTAAGAATTAATATAAAAGCATAGCAAAAGCCAGGGAAGTTAAAATCAAGAAGTCTTTTGGGAAAAAAAAAAAAAGAAAAAAAAAAAGAAAAAAAAAGAGGTAGATGTAGAATTATAGGCTAATTAATTCAATTTCAATTACAGGAAAAATATGGAATTAGAATGAAAAAAGCTATTTGTAAGAAACTGGAATGTAATGGGATGAGTAACAACCAATATTAGCTTCATAGTCTGGTCTTGGAAAACCCATCTAATTTCCTTTTAAAACAAGCAGACAGACCTCACAGGCCAGTAAGGAGAAGCAGATGTCAATATCTTGACTCGAGTGGGTCCTTTTACAGTGTCTTGCATGAAATTCTCATAAACCAGGAAGGAATGTGTGGTCTATCTACTGCAGAGCAGACACAGCACTGGTACTCAGGAGGCTGTGAGCAGGACTTCACTATCTACAGACAGGAATTGATTGAAGAGAGGTGTACAGGTCTCTGTCTCCAACTGCAGTCTTTTGGTGACTTGGATTGTGGACTAGAAGAAAGATGATTGAATTTGCAGAATGCCCAAAGCTGAAGGATTTGCAGGGACATCAAAGATAGGATTAGAATTTTTTTTAAAAAGCAAACAATGGCCTGACAAATTCAAGATACCATCAGGGGAAAAAAATGATAGGATGTAGTAGGAATACATGTGAGGGTCTAAACTGAGGAATAACTGACTGCACAAATATGGACACAGAACTACTGGAGCTAAGGTTTAGGGGCTAGGATTAGGGTAAAGGTTAGGGTTAAGGTTTAATGCAGGTTAAAACCCAAAGTGTTTGTCATCAGTGCCATACTCTTGGAAAAAGAAAATAAAAAGAGAGAAAAAAAAGCGGGCTAAATAAATACAATCCAGACGAAACCAAGAAGGACCATCAGAGTCTAGAGAATATGATCTGGGAGGAAAATCTGAAAGTCTTGGTAAAGCTTAGCCTTAAGAAAAGAGGAAGTATTATAAGCACAGTAAGTAGGTAAGCCTCCCTAAAGGGAGAGCTTCAAGAACATTGGGTAGGTGTCAGGAATTACAGCAGTGTCCTGCCTCAGGGGTTTGGAGAAGAACCAGAGATTTGGGTTCAGGCTGCATCTCTCCTGGGGGAGCTGAGAGGGAGGGGTGGAAAGGGCCCACTGTATGTGGAAGCTCTTGCCAGGAGTATTCACTAAGACAGGAAGGGGGGAATACTAGGCTGTTTCTCTTTCCTCCTTCTTCAGTCTGCCCCCCAAAACTTCCTTTTCCCTCTGCACAGGGCCTGTTTCCACTTGCTTCCCTTGCAGTCCCTCACCTGCAGCAGGTGTCACTGAGACTTCTGCACTTCTCCAGCTGTTGCTGAATGCCTCAGGATCAGGAGGCACCCATCCAGACCAACTTTGTCCTGGGTAAGTGGAGGATGCAAGGCTAGATGGGAGAGCACTGAAAACCCTGGAGATAGGGCTTGCTGCTCCCAGTGCCACTGGAGAGATGGGGTGAGGAAGCAGCTATTGCTGCTGCAGAAGGAAGCTGCCTGCAGCCAGCATCACCTGTGGTGACAGGAATGGAGGTGCAGGAGGTGAGACACCAGTGATTCGCCTTCATGGCCCATGTCACCACCAGTGCCTGTCTCCTCTGGACTAAGCAAAGAGAATTGATGGCAGATCTGGCACCCAAGCACTGTCCGTGCTGCCTGTGCCTTAGGGCATGTTACACATCCCAGCGTGAGAAGCTGTCTCCCAATAGTCAGGCAGACATCAAAGCCAAAGTGCACCTCTAGCCTGATCTCAGCAGGGTTCCTACCATGGCTACACGGCAGCAGTGTCAACAGAGGATGATGCTTTGGGACCTTTGAATTGTGTTTCTGTTATTTGGGATCAGAATTTAATTGTTCCCCATTGACACGATGGTACAGACTCAGCTTTTCAGCTGGTAAGTGCCAGCTGAATCACTTGAGACTGCATGTATATGCTATACACTAGGACCTACAGCACACTCTTAAAAACCCCAGCAGTGAATGGAAAGCTAGTCCCTTAAATATTCAGCTTTAATAAGGATTCTGATGATCAATAGAAAACTTGGAATAAGACTTTCAGCTAGTGCAAACTGGTTGATCTAGATTTTGAAAGTAACAGTGCCAACACATCAACAAAGCAACCTGGCCCTATGAGCTCATAAAATCCAATCTAAAATATTTACTTTCAAATAAAGATTTGTTGTGTTTTCCCAGCCTTCTGAGTGTTCACAGGTTATTTGTTCAATGGCAGTTTCATGTGCATTGCTAATTATTGCTAATAATCATTTGGCACTGCAGTAGCAATTCATCGGAAATGCACTTGTTAGTACATTAGCCTTCTCTTTCCTTGTGTATTTTTACTGGCAAAACCCATCTCTGAGTATTTATTTTCATTCAGCTCAACGTTGGTGGTATACACAGAAGGACCAGGAGCTGCCCTAAAAGCTGCTATGTGCAGCATACTATATTCCTATGGGTCAAGGACTCTCCTAATGTCAATCAGCATTAAAAACAGAGGGAGACACAATGTTATCACAAATGTAGGAGCCTCACCAAATATTCTTTGCCTCACACTCCTGCCTTCCAGGCCATGTCCAGAGCATGTGGCATAGCCCCTCCCACTTCACCCTTGGCACCAAGCACTGTACACTTTGCTACCATGTGGTTCGTGAGCCTTGACTCCTGTTGAGTCCCCATCCCCTCGGCGAGGATGCTCTCCCTGTGTGCCAGGGCCAACAAGCACCTTCAGCCAAACCCCAGTGCAGCCAGGGAGAAGTGACAAATGCTTTCTTGGTGGCAGAAGCAGCCCCATTGTCAGAAATCAGAAGAATAATTTCCTGGTTACAGTAGCCTTCAGATACATTGATCCAACTTCAACCCCCAAATAAAACAATGGGAGTGATATATTGGCTATTCTGTTTCGGTGACTGAGCACTCGAGAGCAGGAATGCAGCCCCCAGAGGCGTGACACAAGGACTTGAAGAGGTTGGCTGTATTTTCTTCCACTTAAAACTGGGAGAGGTGAATAGCTGGTGAAAGTGGGGAGGAGATTGATGGCTTTGGAAACTGCAAGGCTCTCTCGCTATGTGGGACAGCTTTGGTAGAGAGTCAGCTTTAAGCCTGACCTTGCCCTCCCTGACCTGTCAGTAACCTCAACCCTGACCTTGGAAGGACCATCCTTCTCCCTGGGGAAGAACAGTTTGGGGAATAGTGGGAAAATATGAGTGGTGATCATGTCAAGATTGTTTTATTTTTTGGGAGAAGACAGGCTGTGAAGCATGCAGAAGCCTAATGTCCTTCTCATGCTTTGGTATTCAAGGTGCAGGAAACCTTGTGGTGCTCACACAGCATTAGCTCCAAACGTGGTCTATCTCATTACACTTCTGCATGGAGTGCCTTCCTGTCTGCTCTGCTGAATCCTCCTCTTCATTGCATTTTAGATGCCATCACAGCAGTCAGACCACATCCCTGATGGAATTTATTGAGTCTCTCCTTCTTCAAAAGTCATCAAGATTCAAACCAGGCTCTTTCCAGACCCAGATATTTCAGCAGCATGAGCCCCAAACCCATCTTGTAGCTCTCTGCTTCCCCCTGCAAGGTCACCCCTTCCTTTGGAGCTGCCTCCCTGCTGCTTTCCCTTTCTCATAACCAGCCATCCTTCACTGTGCTGTGTCTATAAAACACTCAGTACACACGGCAGCCGAGGGGGAGGGACCGAGGGGCTGGTGGAAGCCACTCAGATTTCACATTTATTTAACAGCCGTGGCTGTGCTTGTTTGATTTATCTTCACACATACATTTGACAGATATGGTCTCATAAAAACTCCACAGAGTAAAAACAGCAGAAAGGCCTGCAGCCATACTGCGTCAGCATTCCGTCTGGCTCCAGCTCCAGAGCTAAGCACAGATCAAGCTCACTGCAGCTGGCAGCACCCCTCACTTGGGAAACTTTGGAGTTTGCAATACCTGAAATGCAGAGTACTTAAGTGTAGCTGGTCCTGAGGTTCCCAGGTGTCTGGGCAAAAAATGAAAAAGGTCATGATTTTCTCTTACCTTGAAAAATCCTGCTGAATTTCACATAAATTGCTTTGTGCAAATAAATTTACATTTAAGTGGCTAATCTCATCCTTTCCCCAAATCCTGCGGGATACAGCAGCGATCAGAATATCTTGAGAAAGTTATGATTTTTATAGCACTTCCAAAAACACCTTTCCCAAATTGTAGCAGTTCAGGAGTAAGCTTGCTTCATCCTTTCCTTGCTAGGGCCTTATAAGCTTGCTCTATCTCTATTAATCCCAACATTTGCTTTAAAAAATTAAGTTGTATTTAATGAGTCAGATTCATACTGTTGTGATTCTGACAATACATTTTCACTGGAGCAGAACTGTAAAATTTGTGCACAAAGCAGCTACTATATAGTTTGGGATATAGGCTCCACAAGAGCTCAACCCACTTCAACATATGCATATTTCACAGTGTTTTTTTAAAAGGGGAGCACACCTGAAACTCTCATTCCCAGCATCAAGAGAGGCAAAGTGAAATAGCTGTAAATAAAGTCCCTGGCGTGCTAGTGTTGCTCAAAGGTAGGACTCCAGCTGCATTCAGGTGGCGTTTTATTACGTGTATAAATAACAGCCCCGCCACGTCTGGGAGCTGGCAGCCTGGTCTGGAAGAAGGAGCTCAGAGCTGAGAGTGAAAGGCCCTGTGTTCCAACCTGCTGCTGTGGTGGCCACTCCGTTTCTTTATACGTTACTCACACGTATGAAATAAAGTTCTTAACGCTTGTCATGCGGTGATCTTGCTCAGTTAACAAAAGCAAACGTGAAGGCCTCTGTATCAGGCCCACAATTATCTTGGCTGGTTAAAACTACTGGATAAGATAAGTGGGAGAAATTGTGACTGCTTCTCTGTGGGCAGATATTTGCAGTATTTGAGATATTCTCTCATTGAGGATGATTTTTCTCAGCTATAGAAATGTCATCCTTTCTGGTTCAGGTAAATAACTGAGGAGTATGCAACAAAGGTTTGGAAACCTCATATTTTCCTGACCACAGATAACCTGTTTTGGTTTATGGCTATCACTTGTATGGCTGATCTCCTAGCTCTGATCCTCTTGGTGCCATTCTCACCCAGTTTTCATGGTCACACTGAGCAGGGTCACCCTCCCACACTCCATACATGCAGTTCAGTGCCTGGTAGAGAGTTATTTTTCAAAGGAGAGGACTTTCAGGCAGTGATTACCTCTCTCCTTTGGGACAGTTTTTCCCAGCTATGGAAATACCATCTTTTCTGTTTAAAGCAAAAGACTCAGAAATTGCAGACATGCTGCCTTCAGGACACACTCACCAGCTCTCCTGTTTTCCAACAGCATTGATCAAGGAGCAGATGCAGCTCATCACAGCCTGACATTTTCTCTCCCTCTTACTTTGTTGTTGGCAGATGAAAAATGTAATTCACCTTCATTAGTAACTTCAGGGAGCCCAGCCCCAGGGCCAAATTCAGACTTCTTTCAGGAGTCTGAGCCATTTGAAGAGAGATAATTTGTGGATAATGTGTAATTATAGTGCCTGTTGTTGTACACATTGCTACACAGAAGTGCCACACACCCTGGGCAGTGTCTGGGCTTGGACACTCGAACCTTATCATAGAACCATAGAATTGTTAAAGTTAGAAAAGACCTCTAAGATCATGGAATCCAACCATTAATCCAGCACCACCATCACTACTAAACCATGACACTAAGTGCCACATCCACAGGGCTTTTTGAACACTTTCAGGGATAGTGACTGCCACTTCCCTGGGCAGCCTATTCCAGGACTAGACAACCCTTTCAGTGAAAAACTTTTTCCTCATATCCAATCTAAACCTCTCCTTGTGATCTCCTCTTGTCCTATTACTTGTTACCTGTGAGAGGAGACTGGCCCCCACCTGGCTACAGCCTCCTTTCTGGTAGTTCTAAAGAGTGCTAAGGTCTTCCCTAAGCCTCCTTTTCTCCAGGCTAAATACCTCTGTGTCACTGAGCTGTTCCTCATAGGAATTGTGCTCCAGACCCGTTACAAACCAACTGTGAAGGCCCAAGGTCTGTCATGATGCCTTTCAAAAACAGGCCAGCCTTGGCCAGAGGCAGGGCAAGACAAAACTGCCTCAGAAGGCTGCAGGCAACATGGAAAGGAAAGTCCCTGGAGCTCACCAAATGAAATACCCACATATGAGACTTGGCTGTCTCAGGAAGGGGGACCATATAATTGCAGAAAATGAGGGCACCCTCACACTGATGGCATAGCCACCAATATGCAGCATTTCTATCCCTTCTTTTTTATCATGTGCAGCTACAGAGGCACAAGGAAGGTACTGACAGGCAGTCAAGGAATTCAGCTGCTGGTTCGCTATGCAGGACTTGGGAGCTGGAGGGCGAAAGTGATGCATGGAAATTAAGTTAATTTTAAACCGCAGGCAAGAGAAGAGACTTGCTAGCAGTTACTTAAGAGAAGCTGCTGACTGTTTAAATACCATTAAGAAGATTAATGTCAGCCCACAGAACCACTGAAAAATTAGGGCTGAAAGGGACCTTGAAAGGTCAGACCAGTCCATTCCACTAACCCAAGCAGGATCACCTAAACCTCGGACATCCCTGACAGATGTTGCTTAACTTGATCTTAAAGCTCTCCACTCCCTAGGCAGTCTATTCTTTATTATCCCTGTCATTAGAAAGTTTTTCCTAACATCTAAATTGAGCCTTTCCTGCTGTGACTTAAGCCTTCTTTTTTTCTCTCCTCTCCTCCATCACAGACAAGGAGCAATGATTATGCCTTTTTATGTGCTTAAGACCTTCAGCTCTATCCTCCTTTGGGTTAGAGAATTTCAGTTCTTTCAGGCTTCCCTGGTAGGTAATGGTTTCTCCATTTCCGCTTGTTCTCCTTGCTCTCTGCTGGGCTGGATCCAATTACACCACATCTCCCCTTAACTTATTTTCCATCACCTCGACACCATGACATAGCTGACTTGCATTCAGCTTTTGATCCTTTTCCTGAAGAATTGCTACTTAACCCATCACTCCCTCCTCTGTACTCTGGGAGTTCATATTGTTGCTCAAGTGTACGACTTTCCACTTCTCCTTATTCAACTGCCTCCTGTTTCTTCCAGACCATTTCCCCAATTTGCCCACAGAGTTTTAAACTCTAATCCTGCCCAACACTACATCTATGGTTTTATTTCATGTTTTAAATGGAAGTCTTTACGTTTATCCTTTATAACAAAACACAACAAAAAATTAAGCCAAACTGAATCAGATGTAGGGTAAAAACCCCACTCAAAGCAGCTTTAACCTGGACAAGAAGATGCTGGCAGCAGTGCCCTGGGTGAGGTTATTCAAGCAGGTTTGTACCAAGTGACCTCAGCCACTCCTCACTCATAAGGCTTTCCCTCCAGACACTTCACCATCCTTCTTTGGAAGTGCTCAAGGCCAGACTGGACAGGCTGGAGCAACCTGACCTAGCGGAAGGTGTCCCATGGCACGGGGTTGGAATGTTCTTTAAGGACCCTTCCAACCCAAGCCATTCTGTGATTCTACCAGATCACATTTCCCCAGCTGGTTTCAAACAGCAGATACAAAACTACTCTGACAGCCGCATGATGTTACTGCAGTCAGGCCTCTCCCCTCCACCTGAAACCTCCTTTTTGTGTTGCTGTGTCTCTGTCCCTTTGACCCTTGCGCTCTCACCTTCCCCCTCAGCCTCTCCACTGCTGTCACCCTGCGTGCCAGTGGACCTTCCCTGGCTTGGGGAAGTGCCATGGGGAGGAAAAAAATAAATAAAAATAAACGAGGGCGGTAAAATCTGTGTTGCTTTTGAGGTAAGTGCATGTTGTTTTTGAGGTAAGTCTCAGTTATTTTTGAGAGAGGCCCATTTTGCCGCCGCGGCTCGCTCTGGGCGGCGCGGCCCGCGGCTCTGGGCGGCGCGGCCCGCGGCTGGCCCCTGGCGGACAGGAGGTGTCCCGGCTCAGCCGGGATGAGGAAGGCGCAGATGTCCCTCAGGCACAGGGGACACGACAGGGGTTTCACCGCCACTGGCCCGTGGCCACTGCAACCGCTGGCGTTGAGAGGAACGCTGGGACCAGCAGCTATCCCACCAGCATTCTAGATCAGGGAAGGCTGCCCCTTAGCACAAACTCCACTTTGCCTGTCCGTTCTGCAAGTGAGGGCATTTCATCACCCCTGTCACGGTCACAAAGTAGGGAAAGGCAGTGAAACAAGCCCATGTGACCCCACAAGAGATGTGCAAGAGACAGAAGCAAGAACTACCTTTGGTCCACAGATGAACTCAAGTCTGTCTCAATGTCATACAGCCACCTCTCCCTGCTGCCGCACCCGGGCTCTGAGCAGCATTTTAACCTTACACATTACTCAAAGCAGGCTGATCTCAGCTCATTTCTGGCTCCATCTAAACTATCTCACTCAGCAAGTGTCCCAGAGCGCCTCATGCCCCTGGCCCTACACTGTACCCATCCTGCCAGCAAGCGCACCTGTGGCTTGGCTGCCATTCCCTGCAGCCTGCAAGGAGCCCACCTGCCTGATAAGGATGTGCCTTCCAGCAGCACCAGCGATTGGCACACACAGGAGGGGACCTGGGCAGGCAGGCTGCACCCCTCCTAATTGACTGAAGGACGAGGAACACTTGAACGTGCTCCAAAAGGAAGCTCAGGCTACAGCTTCCCCACATTCATTTACTTGCAGAGCTTGCCCAAACCTGAAAGTAGGCATCAGCTTGCAGACAGGCAGCTGGGAGGAAGCAGAGTCAGGCCAGTGCAAGTCAGCTGGAGGTATTGACCCTTCTGGCAGTTTGGATGCAGACCCTGGGCTCAGCTTAAACATGTCTTTCTTCCCTTCTCTATCTAGAACCGGCCCTTCCCAGTCATTATTTTCTTCAGCATGACTCATTCCAGCTACAAGTCCATTCAACATTGTCTATCCAGGCCCCGCAAAACTTACCAAGGCAAACTCCATCAGGCCCTACATCGCTTCCATACAGGCAAGTCCTGGGGACAAAAAAAAAAAATGTACTATCCACTATCTCATTTTTTGTTTTAAATACACAAAAAAACCCCTATGGAAGATTGAAATAGTCCAGTTTATTGCAGGGCAAAGGCTTAAGGCCAAGACAATGAGCAAGAATCTCTCAAGAACAACTCTCTGCCCTTCAGGTGATGACAGCATTGAGAGGTACTTCTTTGAGAACACTCTGGTACCAAAGCATGATAGTGCACAGAAAAAAAATCAAAACAAGCTCTCTAAATCAAATCTGCTTCCTAATGCAGGCAAAAAGAGCAGACAGAGCAGCTATCACTGCAGTTGTACATGCATCAAAGCTGTGAGCTTTAAGTGCTATGAGTAGTCAGGAAGGAGTGTTTGCAAAATGCAGGGTGATGTGATCACATAACTGAGAGCTCCACTTTCCAAGCCTCTTGCAAATGGGGGTTTTTGGTTAAAAGTTTCCCTGTGCTCAGTACATTGGATGAAGTCTGCTCAGCAATGAATGCAAAAAGTGCCACAGAACAATGACAGCTGCAGGTGCAAAGAAAGAAATGCTAGAGGCCTGATAGTGCTTCAACATTTATTTTCCCCAAGACACGTAAAAAGAATTAAAACAGTTCTAAAACCCACAAAGCCTTAGAATACTTCACAATACAGAAATGCTAACTGTGCTTCCTGCTTAGACTAACCAGCAGGGAGGTCTTCCATTCAGGCCTTTATGTCAGTAGGTGCATAAAACTGTTTCATTTATTTCAGGTACATAACAAGTGACAGGAGAAATGTATAGTAGAATCATTCCAGTTTGGCTCAAGCCCAGGAAATTCTCCTGAGAGGGATGCTGTGCTGTTGACTGGAAGCCACATTCAACAGGTATTGCTCACACCATGTACAGATGTCTGCAGTCTGCCAGTCTGCCATGGTTGCTGTGTAACAGCACTGGGGCTGTGCTAGGCCATGGGGCTCCAAAACAACGGGTACACTGGAGGGGCAGAGAGAAAAACAAAAGCAGGAAAGCTGACCCATGTTTCTGTTAGAGGGCATGGTACTCTTCCATCTTCTCCCAGGCTGCTAAGTGATTTAGCCAAATGCAGAGGTTCAAAAGAGCCATCAGCACCACTTAGGAAGGCTAAAAAGCACCAGAACAGCTTCATTTACTGATACCTTCTCTCTACTGACAGTCTATCAGCCAAAGGGCTAATGGATATCTGTGTCTGGTCCAAGGTTATGGCTGCATCCTCACGCAGTAGGACTTTTTTTGCCATCCTGCATTATGACAGTAATATAGTCACTCAGGCCTCTTCTGCAGCACTTGCATTACAACACAGACCAAACCATTGCCTGCCCCATGCAGTTAACTTCAGTAATGAACACTACTCCTAATTTTTGGCAACTGAAGTACCAGCCTTAGAACCAGAAACTACTGTGTCTTTATTCTGGCTACATTAAAGAATGGTTTCATGGGAAGAAAGAAAAGGTACCAGTTTGCCCAGTAGAAAATTTAACTGCTTTGGGAAAAAAAAAAGAAAACATAAAGAAGAGATAATGTATGTTGTCAGTCCTGTAATATTGCACTTATATGCACGTTGTCTTTTTCACCCAGATCTGTCAAAATCTCTTTTTGGAATAATTCATTTTCAGGGGACAAAAAGGAAAGTGTCTGTATGTTGTAGAGGGACCAAGAAATCATTTGTGGCTTCACTGTTCAGTCAGTTAAACCTGAGCCACAATTAGGATATTTCATGTCTAGGTAGAAAGGGGCTACTCCTCAGTTGCAGTGACAGACCTCCAGCTATGGGGGATAGAATGTGATGGGGTCTGGAAATTGTCATACTATGAAACTATTGCAAGGAACCTTCTATATCTGGGCTAATATGGACACTTCTAAATCCATGTCACAAACCTAACTGTTAAAACAGAAAATGTATTTCAGAGCATCTACACTTCCTCCCTTTGGGTCACCTAAAATCCACACTATTTCCAGAGAACTGTGGGCTAGTTAGACCAGTGGCTAAAAACCAGCCATTTGACAGAACATTCAGCTGACCAGCCCAATATTATACTACTGTCTGCATTTTGTAGCTTTGTGTAAGTAACTGGTGACATCTTTCAAGGTAAAAAAAGAACAACCCTCTCCCAGCTTACCCAAAATACTGTCGGTGCTGTATTTCACGTAGCAACTCAGAACTCTTCTGCTCTTGAATAGCTGGATCCTCCTCTCTGGATAGTCTCAAAAATTTTAGGAATTGAAGTGGGAGATGCAAACACATTCTGAACGGCATGGACATCTAGAATCACAACACAAGTCACCTGAGTTCTCAGGGAAACATATCTTCCTTCTTAGCAGGACACTTTGCATGCCATGCAATTGATTTATTAGTGCACTTAAAAGGTAGACATTAATGCAGTGAACTTTCTGACCCTTGTATAAATAGAGCCCAGTGTAATCCCAACCACTTTACACAGGATGAAAGAAAGAAGAACCAGAGCTGTTTTAGTTGACTATGACAAGAGATCCGTGTCACCATGGCTACTTTTACACCTCACACTATTCCCTCTTCTATTTTCTTACAAACAAGCTAGAGGGTAGTTTTGAGGTATCAGTGGGATGAGGGAAAGCTTCTTATGACTAAGTGAGGAGGAGGGAAAGCAGAAAATGTAAAAATCCCATATGCTGTTGTAAAGACTAGACTTGCCTTAACGCAGCAGTCACAGCAGACAACCCTGAAAGAAAAAAAACTCTCCAGCATTATCATTTGATTAAAGCTCAGTAGATACCAAGATTGCAGCTACAGGGGGCATTCCCAAGTAAGTCTGAATTCATAATTGTGGCAGAATCACTTGATGGCAAAGTGAGCAAGCTGAGAACTCCACTATTCAGTTTGCCAGCCTTCCTATTTCTGGCAGTTTAAACAATTTGAAATGTGTCAACATCCATAGCTTCAAGGCTTTATCTGCAAATGCTCATTACACTTCACCCAGCACTACCACCAGACAGTTGCTCAATTTCCAGTGGTTGTTTACTTGCTGCTTATAATCAATTCAGTGCTTCACAACTGCTTCAAATAGATGTAAAGTGAGCCTTAATGAGCCTGAAGTTCCTCTCTCACTCTCCCATGAACAGAAAGCCTCTGACAAATAAGTGGATACAAGTAGGCTCGACTCCTTTCCCAGTCACAAGGACTGGAGTTCTTTTTCACTCCTCAACAGAAGATTCTGGTGTAGACACTCTCCCAGAACCTGTTCAAGCCCTTGGCTGAAGCTAGAGTACACCATTAGAGCAAAATGCAGAGTGTGATCTCAGAGAAACTAATTTAATACTAGCACAGGAAATTTGGCTATTGGTGACTTAATATTAAGAGTTAAAACTGAGATACTACTTCAGAGACAAGATTTTCCACATCCTCCCCAGCTGTAGACACTTCAGCCCAGCTTGTGCAGCAAGGCAAAGCTGAAGGGCTCAGCAACCTGTTCCTATCCAGTAATACAAGTGATGAATACTGGAGAATTCCCAGCACTGTTCTTTCATTCTTTTCTCCCTCCTCATTCAGTCCTTTTGTACCAGCTCACCTGCTGCAGAGGTAACAGTTGTAAGGCCACTTAAGAAACATCTGCTTATGGCAGCTGAAACAGATCTGTGGAAAGGAAAGATATTTGTGAATGCAAATGGGAAACATCTTTGTACCAAGAGTACCCACTGCCTACCAAAAAGCAAGCACGTAAACAAACCTTCTAAAGGCTTTAGATTCATATACAACAACAGAGGTCCAATAAAGAATAGCAAAGACACAGGAATTAAAAGCTAAAAAGGCAAAAATATTCTTACTTGTAGGCCACTGTTTTTATAATGCAGAGGTTTGGGGCAGCTGCCAGACAACAGGAGTTTAAAAAAAGGCTCTTGAACAAACAATAGCTGTATTGTGCAAGAGTGTAACAGTAGCTAGTTAAGAGAGAGGGAAGAAGAGAGACATTCTTTGAGGTAGACTGCAGCAATCCCAAAGAGATTAAATCAGGGCAAATTTGAATTCAATCCTGAAGCAAAAAATGAGTCATACGGAAGCTGATGAGTCGCTTGAACTTTATAAAAAAAGAGCACATTCATACACAGCTGGCAGTCAGAAGTGATATTATCTTGAGAAGCAGAACTTGAGAAAGCTAAAAAAACAGCAGTGGGTAAGAAAGCCATTTTAGAATAGTCATAGAACAGGCAAGTTAAAGCAGGGTCAGTAAGGTGAGAAGAAAACAAGGATTCAGTCTCAGGAGCATCAGATAGCTTGTGGAAGTAGCATGGCTCTGCTAGTAGAACCTTTGACTCTGTCCATACTGCTAAATAAATGAGGGCAAAAAAAATGACCCAAAAGCCAAGAAGCACAGACTTCCTCACATCTGTGTTGCAAAGGGCCTGTACTCAGGACATCTGCTCTGGAGGGGTGGTTGCCACACCCCCTCTAAAAGAGACTTGGAGATAAACCAGAAGTCGAGAAACACGACCAACAGCCCTGAGCTATACAGTTCCTTCCCTGTCCTCCCATCTCCCCCACCTTCATGTCCACTTGGCAAGGTGGGACATCACAACTCGGATGTGGGAGCCTGAGTCAAGCACCTTTGTTTCACTGTTTAGGAGTACCAAATCCTTTTTATTTACTTTGGGATTTCAGAGCTGACCAGTGGTCATGACAGTCAGCTCCCCTTGCACGGAAATCAGACAAGAAGCAACAAGCAAAGGCTGAGCTACCTTCTAGGCAATTTACACAGCTTAAACTAGATTAGAAGCCATCACCACACAAATACTAAAAAAATTTTCCAGCCTAGGGCCAAACTCAGATCAGCTGTTATGAATAGGATAAGTTGAGGCAGAGGGTGCCTCTGAAGTTCAGCACTGAGGGCCATGAAACCAACCAGCTTTTGAAAAGGCAAGGGCAGCATGAAGACAAGGAGGAGAAACATACCTTTGCTCTTGGAAAGACACCATGACTACCTCCTTGGAATAGGCCTTGCCCTTCCAGCACCATCATTGCATATCTGGTTCCAATCAGCTCAGCAATGGTTGGCGATGGCCACTTGGTAGGAATGGGACAGTCCTATTGAAGGACAGAAGTTAAACATCAGATAAAGATGAAGAAAGGAGCTATTTGGGGAGGTCATCTCAAAACTGGGTCCCAAAGGATCAGGAGCATTTTTCTCCAAAACCCCATTTTGCTTGTGATGGGGAGTTATCAGGTGACTCTTTGACAATACTAGCAGAGAAACTACTACAGGCAGGTGAGTGGTTGCTACAGTTTTCAAGATTACTTGGAGACATTTTATCCTTTGGAGCAGGCCACAGAATAGATGCCACCCTGGCCTCTCCTGGATACAAAATCCCTTTCTACAGCACAACACTCTCTTGCCTTTCTCTTTCCCCCAGACCTGCTGGCCCCATACAAATGGAAGCTGTGGTCTCATGGTCAGCCAGGAGAGACAGCTGTGCTTTAATCCCCAACACACCTGCATCCCCCACCACACTGCTGATCAAAGATGCATCAAAGAGGTCAGTCAGAGACTTGCCAAGGTGGGGCAAGGAGGGATGCAGAAGGAAAGAGAGACATGGGCACAATACACCTTGACAGGGCAGAAGAAGGTGAGGCTATAATTCAGAGGGTTGCACAGAAGCACAGAGACCCCATTATTTCTCCCACAACCATAATTCAGAGCCTGATAACTTCAGTTCTATATATATTATATGTTTAAAAGTCACTGAAAATGCTGTGCTATCCACATTTTGTTAGCTACTTATTGCCCTTTACTGCAGCTTAAAAGATACTTGTGAGCACATCAGAATCTAGAGAGAAGGAAGGGACATGAAGAAAGCAGGATATTCCCACTCTCAATTACAGTCTGCTTGAGGAAGCCTTGATGGACACTTTCAAGTCATGTCATGGTATTTTTCTCTTCTAGTATGAGAAATAACTTTATTTCATATCATTCAAAGGGGAAAGCCACAAGGACATTACAGCATCCAGTCTTCTCTTAAGATGTCTCCAAGGAGAGAATAATATACCAGCTTCAGATGGGTATACCTTATGTCCCAAGACAAAAACCACAGAGCATGCCTACTGCTTTCATGAGGATCAAGGCACAAGTCATTACCAGATATATCAGACCAAGGTTGCTTGCTGACATGTTGGACTTACAAGCTGCTTGCTCTGAAGGCCTCTCTCTAAAGATCTGGACCTTCCTCTGTAAGGAGGCAGCTGCTGTTGGCCAGTGCTCAGGAAACATTTAGGCTTAATGTCTCCTGGTGTGGGTGCACTCATGGGAGGAGACATGCAATTTGCAGTGAGACCTGGATAGGAGGAGAGAGTTTTAGGTTGCAGAAAATCCACTGTCAGGTTCTGAGCATTCACCCTGAAAGCTGGACACTCAAGAGCACTACACTGCCTTCTGAAGGTAGCAAGGCTTACATCTCTCCCCCTCCAACCCATCTGCTCAGATCACAGAAAACACAGAGGTTACAGAAATTATGCTTGTCAGTAGGCACTGATGAGGCTTCATTAGCACCATTTAGTTTAATAAAATGAAATGCTGCACTTTCCACTTGAATATTCAAACCACTCATTTAGCTTTTACTGCAAATTCCAGTCAGGCCTTTGGGAACATTCAATCATTGTTTTGAAGCTGCAGGAGCTGTACAAGCTTCAGTCAACTGCAGAGAAATGATTTTCTAAGGGCACCTCCTCAGACTCTTGATTTAGCATTGGAACTTCTCCTGCAAAGTATCTTCAGGTGATTAAAGAACTGTACACTGAGCCCAGCACAAGGGTTTGGGAACCTACCAGGCCACTGGCTGTACTTTGTCACCTGGTTTAGATGTGCAGCCAGAAGTGCACTGACCTGTGCTGATGCAGGATACTCCTGATAGCCTGGTAGAAGGAAGGCAGGTGCTGGCAGGCAGCTTTGGAATGGTTTCCTGTAGACCAGAGGACAGGATGTTCATAATCTGCATGTAAGAGACACCAAGGCCACTTCATTAGAAGTACTGCTGCCTAACAAAACCCAGGACACCCATGACTGATCAGAAATGTTCAAGGCTCAGCTAGAAGAGGAGCAGAGAGAAAAATCAATGGAGCACACTTAGAAACTTTCTATTTCTTCTTGGAATATAAATGTAATTCCCCCTGCACTCCACAGCCAGGAAATTCCAGCCAAGTTAGTGAAGTTTCCAATTCACCTGTTCTCTCTCTTGCCCAAGTCCAACAATAAATACTAGTACTAAAGTTTCATCTGTTCAGGAACCAATCTTGGTAAATCCTCCCCACACAACCCATGGAATGCATTGGAACCATTTTCTTGGCTCCAGCTCGCATGTAGCAACACTGCAGAGCAGTTCAAGAGACTGTGACTAACCCAACTCATTACCTCAACTCAAACCCAATGCTTTATCTCAACAGTATTGTTTCTACCTTTGATAGGAAATCAGAAAACAAATTTGATTATACTAGTATTCATATAAAGGTCCTTCTAGTTTAGCAGTAATACATCAACCACAGGGCTCTCAAATGCTGAACATTCCTACAAGTAGCTCAGACTGAGGCAAATATAGCTAAGATTTTCTGCTTTTATAATTCATATTTGTCTTCCTCAGTTAGGCAACTGCATTTCACACAGAAATATTTACAGAAAACAGATTCCTGTTTGTATGCCAGAGCATCTGTGCTAGACATGATGTGTTAGGGCTTAAGTTCTGTTCCACAGAATTTCAGAATATGCTCAGACTGAATCCCAGAACCAAGCAGTCAAGCTTTTCATGACAGAGCCAGGAGTTAAAGAACCCAAAGACTGTATTGTGGCTTACTGAAGAACAGTGCTCCCAAAATAACTCCACAGACAGACAAATGGGAATTCACCCATCAAGTTCCTTCCTCAAAATACATCATTAAGTTTTCCTTCCATGAGCTCATATACCACATGAAATCAAAATACATCAATACATGAAATGAGCTTCTGTAGAGGAAAGGACTTCAGTGAACCCACTAGTACCACATTTGTTCACTTTTCAGACAAGACTTCCTACACCAAAATTTGTTCCCTTCCAGGCCATGTATATGCTTTGCAGCTCTAATTCCTGAAGTATGCATGCCTCTCCATAGTCCTTTCACCTAAAGCTCCTCACCTGAGCTCCTGCTCCCAGCTGCTGTGTTTTAGTGTTGGTAATTTTAAACTCAGTACTGGCATCTTGGAGATGTAAGAAATTGTTGTTTGGAGAGTTCAAGGCAGTATTTGATGCCTCAAGCATTTCTGCAGGAGAGAGAGAGAACAAAAAACCACATACTCACAGACTAAATGAAATAGAGCTGGGACAAGAAAACTACAAATTTGATACCCACACATTGGAATTTGAGATTTAGCCTGGCTTTGTCCCAGTAGTTACATAATCTTTTAATCTTAAGTGATGGTCAAAATCCTGTAATTTCACTTAGTGGACAGACAAATTTGAACATCCATAAAAAGAAGGGCAAGTTGAAATATCATTGAGTCTTAATAAGCCACAAACAGATTTTTTAGAAATAACTATTCTTATGCCATACCACCTCTATCACACAAAATTTGTATTCCTCCCCACCCTTTACATTACAAATGTTATTGAAAAGGTAAATGGGCTTTCATTTCCAAGGACATCTATTATTTTTAGCTAATGCTGACTTCAGTTGCTAGCTTGCTAGGTCACTCTCTAGCAGATACCTTTGGGCCTGCTCCTCTTTTCCTGTGCTGCTGCCCGAAGCTTTGGTGGTTGTTTTATTTCTGCCATGAGCTGTTCGTGCCACCTGGGCTCCAGTGGCCCATGCTGTTTCAGCTTCACCTTCAACATCTGCAGGCAAAGCATAGCACCACAAAGAGCCATTGGACAGAGCAAGGAGACCAGTGGTGACAGGAAAACTGCATCAGCAATGGCACTGTTTTACAGGTGCTTGTCACCCAAGAAGGCACTGGGCCCTGCACATGAGACAGGCTTCAGCACTATGCTTAGTATAATACTTTAGCAACTCTCAAATTTGAAATCAAGAACTCCAGGAGCTCTTTCAAGACCATAAAATGTTGCAAATTAAAGAAGCAGTGGAGGAAGTAGGAAGATCATCTTTCTTCTACAAAGATGTCAACTCCCATTTTTCTAATACCATGTTTGGCAGGAGGGTCTATTCAAAAGTTAGGTATGGTTAATATAACCCCCTCCCAAATACAAACCAGTAGCTAAGGTATTAGCTTTATATTCCTTCAAAGTGTCTTATTACCTCCAGAATTACCTTGTTTTGCTATCATCAGATGCAGCACCAGGTCACCTACCGGCTTTAGATGAGGCTTGAGAGCAGCTACATCTACTGTGGAGGCCCTGTGCTTTTGTTTGACAGTCACCTGAAAGAGCAGAAATGATGCTTAAGAAATAGCTCTTACTCTGCTCCTTGTACACTTTGCCATCAGTGGCACAGTGGAGGATACAAGTCAGGATTTGGGAACAGGGGAGGTGGGGAAAGCATTAATAAATGAAACAAAAGAACAAACAAAACCACACCTCAAAAAAAACCCCAGAAACAAACACCCCCCCTGCCCCCAAAACAAAACAAGGAGTTGGGAAGTGCAGAATAATGACATTTCCTTATATGGGGTTTTGGTAGGGAAAGATTTGCCCGTGGCAAACCAGAGGCAATCAGAAGTACTGCACAGCCCTTAGAGGCTTGCACAAGGAGCACAAAGCCTTCTAGCCCCAACAGCTCATGAACTGCTCTGAGAAGCAGCGAGAAAACGCTGTACTCAGTGTCAGGAGTGATCCCAACAAGCACCATGGTCACATCATATTCATCAGTAAGAGCTCGGCTCCAGGGAGAAGAGCAATTGAATGGGTTAACAAGACTGTAACAAGAACTTTAGCAGCAGGCAGCTGTATGTGTAAGCCAGAGTCCCAGAGACTGGCTTACAGCCCGACATAAACTAGGAACAATAGCAAGATAGAATTGCAGAGATATTCATGTGAAGCACCAAGCTCTGAGCTTGCTGCGTAGGGAAGAACTGACAAAAAAGTCAATTGCACATGCACGCCTTTAGCTGCCTTGTTCACTTACTCGCATTTCGAGGCTATGCCATTTCCTTTCACTTGTGTATACAACTTCAGAACACGTGGGAGTGCAGGTAGAACAACACTACAGCTCCCCACAGTAGCTGTGCTTTCATTCATTTGCAAATTAGACCACTGTTTGCTAGAGAAGCTTTAAAACAGCTTTGCAGATGGGGAAATCCTAGTTTAAGAGCCCTCACAAAGACCTGAGCAGTAGCACTCTGCTTTCTTTCAGCATTTCTGACTACTACTTTTCAAACATGTTTGTGCTTCTCGCGGACCAAAGAAAAAGTTACCAAAAAGGAAAAAGGGAAAGATTAAAAAAAAAAAAATAAATAAAAATCAAGACCCAGATCATCCTGCCACCTTGTGCTACAGTTCTGTACTGCACAGTGCATTGACACACAGTGCATTGCATGTAAAAACTAGTTATGATGCACTGTCTCCTTACCAATACTATTAATTTACATAACCATCAAGATAACATCTCCAAACACATGACATAGCATTACCTGGAGGCTGGAGCCACAGTCAAGCCAAGCAAGAGCTGGGATTTTGTAGAGGTGCATGGTTTAGCTGAAGCTTTCAAATCTGCTGAACTCTAGCAGCACCAACAAAGAGGAAAAAAGGCTGATGTCTAGTGCAGTATGCAAAATTTTCACTTTTTGTAACACCGCTCTTTATTACAAGAGGAGTTGTGTCTCATCTTCTGCCAAGGCGTCTTTTGCAAAGCACGCCAATGCCACAAGGCCTTGTGCCAATGTTTTAGATCTGCTCATCATTCCCAGTTCAAGCTGCAGCAAGCAAAGAGCATCACAAGCCTTTAGAGACACCCCAGACGTTTTTGTATCTGGTCATCTTCACCAACCAAGTGGTGAAGGTGGAAGTCTCTGACCCTCCCTGTGAGGGGCTCAACATTTTTTACCCTGACTAAATTCCTGCAGTAGCTGAGTGCACTGCCCAAAGGCCTCTGCCTGAGGCAGAGAGCAGAGAACCGTCTCAAAAGTGCCTCTGCACTTGCATACACACCACAGCATCTGGGAAGGGAAAGCAAGAAGATGCCAGGCACAGCTGAAGGAAGGCCACAAGTGTCCAAGGTGGAAAGCACAAGGAAACAAGAGTGTGTTCCATGAAACTGTTGTGCACAGAGCAGAATAACTGCTGCAGGGAAGTCAGTGGTTGACCCTGGAGGGAGAAGAGGTTTACTATGCTGATTCACAAAACTGTGGCTACTCCTGACTTAAAAAATTACTACAAACTAAGTATTTGGGTGAACAAACAGGGTAATCTAACACTGAGCTGCAGCTGAGAACGCCAGACTTCTGGACTTCAATGTACCTTTGAAAAAATGCCTTTGGAGAAGAGGTCTCAACACATACTGCTCAGAAACAAAGCAGAGTGGATGTTTCCAAAGTTGTCTGTTGACTCCAGTCACTCACCTTGCGCAGAGTGTACCTCTTCTGCTGAATGTCATCCAAAAGCATCTCATAGGGAGAGCGAATACGTTCTTTTGGAGACACACAACGCTGTGGTCGCTCGGCGGCCTTGCGCAGCCTCACACCAGTCTGCAGCTCACAGATGACACTGGGCCACAGGGATGCCTTGGAAAAACCAGCAAGGGCCAAGTCAGTAGCTGGATAGAACTCATGGAGCAGCATCCCCTCCTCCCTCCATGTGACAGGGCACACTTAGCAGCTGAAGTCATTCAGAAACACAGAACTGTGTCCTTAACATGCCCTTCTACTCTCTTCCAGATCAGAGTGCAGTACCTAAGCAGAGAATTACTTTTCTTTGCAGAAGTTAATTTACAACAAGGAAACTCATAGCTGGCTCACCAGGTTCATTCCCAAAATTTGTCATTAACTTTATGGATGTACTTCAGCAAAATAAAGCTTTTGCTACCAGGTAAATAAATAGACCTATTCTCTTTCTGCAAGTGCTCCAGGTGCCAGAGTGCTTTCATATTACTGGATCGTAGGAAACACTGGGAATGAAATCCCAAATCTCACCATTAAAATCCTCCAAATTTTCAGAAAACCAGGGGCTGAGGTGTCCAGAAACAAAAGAGGAAGACAAGTAGACAGGGGATCTTAACAGCAGCATAGGTTAGCCATCTCAGCCTAGAGACAAGCTAAAAACCCTGACATCTGCTCATCCTGTTTCTAGATACTAGTACTAGTATCTGAGGATGTTCAGGCATGCAGTATAACCCAACACAAGTTAAAGACGGGGAAAAAAGTAATCAACTCAATAGCATGTTTAGACAACATTGTAATGGAAGTGCTAAATCAACAGCTTATCTGGATCCCAGTGGCAAATTGAGCAAGAACAAGTCATTGTATTATAAACAGTGAAAGGGAAGCAAAACATTTTAGAAAACTGCCTCAGAACAAAGTATCTGACTTAGGCTTCTCTCTCTTTTCTACTTACAGCATGAAGCATCTTCTCTCTACTTATCCCTTCAGATATCTTGGTATAATACCAGAAGAGTCTTATGCAAGCTCTGACTGATGGCTGCCTTCAAGAAGACAGATATTTTTGCTGGATTGTTTTAGCCTGGATTTGGTAGTCATACCTCAACTCCAGAAAACTAGAACTCTCAAAGAATGACCAAACACTTGCCATATCTCCTAGACTACATTTAATACTGTGTGGGAGAACACACAGAAATCTCTGGGCAAACTCATCAGTACTAGAGACTTTTGAAACAGCTTATACTGAGACATTTGCACTTCAGAGAGTTGTGTTTCACATGGTGACGGAACCTGATGGAGAGACATGACCTGAAGGGAGATGTCTGTACTGTAATATTGCCACATAAGTTTGGGGACAAGAATTGCCTTCAGCTGGCCATTTTTCAGATGTTCCATTATCACTCATGCTTTTATTTCCTTACTGATTGGATCACTGCAATTATTCTATTTTTGCCATCCCATGTGTTGTCAAAAGCCACCTAAATTTTCCACAACCTATGCAGTACAACGTAAAATGCTACAACACTCTAAACCCATTACCTTGAGTTCAACAGGTGAGCACTAAGACAGCTGTGTTTCTTATAGGTCTCACTGCTTAGATTTCAACGTGGAGATCAACTTGGGACATGTACAGATAAGCTCTGCTGAAATTGTACAGCACTTCACACTATCTGTGATCTGACCACAGGCTGTGGTCTGCATTTCAGAAGTTCTGTTTTGCATGAAAAAGTGTGGTACATGGAGCACATTAGCTCCATGGACCACACTCCATGGAGACATCAGCTCTAACCTGTGGGATCCTAGAGAAACTGGCATCCTGGTTATTTTAAACTCAAGAGATTGTCAGAGCAGTGCAATCAACTGGTGCTTAGGGACTTGGAAACCAGAGGCAGAGGATTCGCAACAGACATCCAGCTTTTGGAATTCATGCCTCCTGAAGGAGCAGAGGCCAAATACACTGGCCTTCAGGCCACACAGCAAAGCCCATGTATTTATTCATGTATTCCCTGCAGAAAAGAGCTATAGCAGTTGATGAGTTTGTGGTTTGAGATAGCTTGCCAGTTTATTTTAATAGATCACAAAATTGAGAATATGCCCAAACACACATTTCACAAGCATTTTCATACAAATAGTTTGAGCACGCTTCAAAGCAAGTGCTATTTAGACAAAGGGAGCAAGTCCACAAGTCTCTTGGGGCTTGCTGTTTGTCTCCACAGACTCCAGACTACAGAGCGTTTGTTTATGCTGGGCAGAGCTCCAGCCTGAAGAGCTATTTGTTTCTGATTGAGCCCTGACTGTGTAGGGCCTTGAAAAAAAGCACAGTAAGTTGCCTTCCCTGACCCAAACACAGTGCAACATCTATGAAGCACAGAAGGCAAAGACAAGAAAGGCAGTGCACAGAAGGTAGGTGTGAAATCTCACCCTCCTTCACTCACAAAGATGGACAGTGCTACTGACCTTCAGTCCCTGCCAGTCCTGACCAACAGAGACACCACATAATAAAGGTGAACTAGTCCACCCCAGGATTACCAACAACAGAAGAGTTTTCTGGGAGCTTTCATTCCAGCTATGAGAAAAGAAAAGATTGCTTTTGGCAGGTGTCAGTTCCTGCCAAGAGCTGGAATTTGGGGCTCATGTGTGGGAAGAAACAGCCTGCGTAACTACTTGTGGCCATTCATTCCAAAGACTGCCTCCAACTTCATTTTTAGAAGTGGTTTAAGTTGGCCCACAAAGACAATCTTTGGGTAGAACAGAAGTCCACGTGAGGTTGACATATGAAATAGTTTAACTTCAAGTTCACTCCCCAGCTTGTTTTGCAAACAAGTCTTTAACTACTCAGGCTCCTGAAGTTTAGGAGTTTAACAGCCTAAGAAGTTTAATTTTTGTACAAGCTCTATTTTTCATAGAAGAATCAATGCAAAGCCTCAGAAAGCTAACCCTGACCAAAAAAACCAAAACAGTCCCCCATAATGAAGAAAATAAATCTCTTACACCACGGGTTTTCTTCTTTTGAATGGGATTTTCCAACCAATCTTCCACATCCATTTTTCTCAGTCTCTGAGAAAAGCAAGCACATGAGGTCATCACTTTACACTCTTCAGTGATCTCCTATCTATCCAGCATAAATTACTAATGTTTATCTGAAAAGCCTAGAAGCTCCAAACACCTAAACTTTCAAATGCTACAATAACTAAAAATGGTCCAGAGACAGCAGCTATTCACATTGTGAAAACAGAACTTAATCCAGGTGCTCCATTTCTAGTGCAATGAGAATGTTACTTTAGAACTTGGTGAGTGAAGGTAGAGGGAATAGCAGCTGATAGGTAATCTAAACATACCTCTTTGGAGGTCTGGATGATGGTCACAAGCTTTTGAAGTTCTACATATTCAGTAAACAGACTCCTACAGGTCATTTCATAATGGCTGGTAGCCTCAGAAGGCCTGGACAAGTGCTCCTCACAGGCCTGAAAGAAGTGCAGTGATTAAAAAAAGATGAAATTAAAAAAAAACAAAAACAAACATGGTGGGATGGAATAAAGCAAGATTCTGTTTCCCCAATCCATGGTCAAAAATCATCTTCTTCACTGCCCCTTTATATATTTTTTTTTCTATTGCAGATACAGAGGAACAAAAAGGAAGATGTTCAATATTTTATGTACAATAATGGAAGTAGCTGTGTAATTTGTGTATCTTGTTTTCACTAAGGCGTACTTTGAAGCAAGCACCTGAAAAGGGAAGCCTCCAGTTCAAAGAACAACAATCCACAGCAAATGGAATCACTTGCTCTGATCAAGGGGTCCCATCCAAAGGGATGGGAAGTTTCTCATACCTCTATATTATGGCTGAGAGAAAAATATCTGTTTGAGACATTCAAATCCCAGACTTTGCAGAAGCCAAATACTATGGAAAATTTTTTTTTTTTCAGTATCCATACTGTTGTAGGTATTGATTTTGGAGACTGTGTACAGAAGGAATTTGTAGACACAGCTGTGGGAGAGCCATGCTCAGTCTTCCTTCTTAATTATTTTCCATGGGCACTTACAAACATCTCAAATGATTCTGCCTTTTCCCTCTAATGGGAAAGCCAATGTTCCCTCTCTGTCCTCCAACAGCACACCCAGCTTTTTCCCCGAAATGGTCTTGCCTCTTGGTCAACAGTACTGTTCCATCAACTCCTCTAAAGCTGCAATGTTTACTAAGGGGAAAGAAAGAAACCTTGATAACATCCTGCAGGGTGACTGGTGGTTCTGTTGCCTCGTCATTCAGTTTCAACATGAGGCACAGCAGTTTCTCCAAAGGCTCGCTCAGTTCTCGCTCCACTTGGCTGTCAATTCCCCAGTCCAGGGCTTCATAGATCACCACTCCCAAGTACTCCAACAGCTGCAGACAGAGACCAAGGAAGCAGTGCAGCACAAAGCATTATGGAGAACATCACAGCTTACTTTCCAGCCATTACCTCCTCTGCTACTGAAGACTGAGCACATCTCTCAGGATGGGAAATACCCCCACTTTAAGCTGATTTAAAGTTTTTAAATGGCCTTAACTGGAATCCCTAAGATATCTGTTATTAGGGCAAAAAGACAACATCTGTGCACATTGTTTCCCAGTCCCACTGACTTACTTAAGCTCAGTCAAGCATTTTGTTTCCTTTTCCAGGTTGCAGGGGAGTCATTCTCACAGGGCACAGAAAATTCAAGCACCTTGATAGTTTCCCAAGACATCTGCATCTCCTGAGCAGGCCTTCTACTACAACAGGATTATATCTGCACACACAATGAAGGAAAAGACACAGACTTACCTTGTCCTCTGATTGCTGAATGCTGCCAACATCTGAAAGGGGAAAAAACGAGGGTCAGGGAAAAAGACAGCTGTATGGGCATTGATAAACAGCTTCCAGAACCCTTTTCAAGACAGAGGAACAGGAAGCATTGTTTTTAATAAGGTAACTAACTCCTCTGACAAAAGTCAGTCCCACCTGGGGAAAGTAGGTGGGCCTGTATTTGGGCAGTCCTGGAAAACAACATAGGAGACTCATGTTATTGTGAGCTTTAGCCCAAAGTAACTGCTGCTGCATTTTGTTGTTTGCTAATTGATATCCAACCTCCAGGGAAGGCACAGAATCTTCTTTACTACCCACTCTAGTCTCTGAATAATTAGCCTAGCACTAACCTCTGCTTCAGCCCAACCCAGCCCTGTGTAATACAGAGTTACTACCACTTGGTGGTTACACATAGTGACCAAAAAAGGGGAAAGTATCAATCATAAATCTGCTGTGACAATTACCATAACAAAGGAACCTTACACTGGAAGATGAACAGAGCAGCATACATAACAAAGCCTCAGACTATTTATTTCAAATAACATAAATGTAGAAGGCTTTCATCACAGCTATTCCCTAGAACCAAATGACTCCGTATAGCACTACTAGAGCAATTAGTAGGTCATACATCTGTATTACCACTCATCTACAGTCCTCTGAAATGAAATACAGGCAGAAGAGCTTCAGGACAACATACATAGGAAAGAGAGGGGAAAAAGGAAAAACAAAACAAAACAAAAAACCCCCAAAAAAACAGAGGAAAATAAATTTCCCCTTCTCTGTCCTCACATTTCAGCCTGTTATGGAAACAACTCTTAGCATCTGCAGATACCTATGCTCTTACCAGACTTGTGGTAGACCTTGAAGGAAGCAGTACCATCAGCATGGATAAAGATGCTTCCAGAACCTTTTATGAACACAGAATGGAGAGTTGTGCACAGCCCCTGAGCCACCTGCTCTATTTTTCTGCAACACTGAAAGCAGATAGCCCAGGCTTGCTCCTCGCTTACAGGATGTTCAAAACACCTCAGAAGGTCAGCTAGAGAGACCTTTGTTATCCTCTGCTCACACCCTGGAGGTTCCATTTTTCCCTTCACCTATAAACTCCACTCTTAGCCTAGGGAGCTTGAAACTCCCTTTATCCAGGCTGGGCAAGTGCTCACAGCAGCTTTTTATCAGTTCTACCTCTGGGTTTGCTCTTATCTCTCTTCCCTACAGGTGCAACCATTAATGCAAATTTTGGCTCTTTTTAAAGGGACATGACTGTATCTGTATTTGTATGAGATTTCTTAAAAGCATAGAGTAAGTGTACAACAAAATGGAATCAAGAGAAGGTAAGAGTGTACAAAATTGTGCTTAATTTAACTCCCTTGTTTCTAACAAATCTATTAATTGCACCAATGTTTGCAACTAGGGGAAGAGTACATTTAGCTTCAGGCAGGGAGGGAAAGAGGCAGGAAATGTCTTGTTCTTGAGGGAAGAGAACTCAGAATGCAACCAAAATAATTTTGATAGGAAACTATTCCAATAACACTAATAAATTACAGCAATCAACTCCATGGGGCACCTGCAGCGGCTCCCTGCCATAACAAATTCCAACAGCAGGGGCTGTGACATGGAGCGATGGGGATAGCCAGGCGGGTGCCTGGGCGTGGGTCCTTTCTTGCTTAGAACGCCGATATCCCAGAACCACAGGATCAATTTGGTGGGAAAAGACCTCTGAGATCATTGAGTCCAACCTGTGCCCGAACACCAGCGTCAGCTACACCTGGCACCGAGTGCCACGTCCGCTCTTTCCTTAAACACCCTCAAGGACGGTGACTCCATCACCTCCCTGGACAGTCCGTTCCAATGTCTGAGCACCCCTTCTGTGAAGAAATGCTTCATAATGTCCAACCTGAACCTTCCCTGGTGCATCTTAAGATTATATCCTCTAGTCCGGATGTGAATTGCTTCTGGTTTGAAGCCAATCCCGCAGCTTTTCCAGCCCTTTGAGGGTTGTGTGTGACACGGGAAGGCACAGCTGCGGGGCTGGGGACTGGGGTCACCCCCGGAGCACCCCGGCACCGCCTCACGGAGCAGCTCGGCTGCTGCTGCGCTGCCTCCCAAGGGCCTCCCGAGGCACACAATGGGGAATCGCCAGGTTTAGAAAGTGTGAATAACATTTATTTACATTTACATTTATTTACAGTGATTTCCCTTCCTGCTTATGGCATTTGGGAACACAGTGCGTCAGCCCCGAGCCACGACGCACCCCCTCGGGGTGACTTGGTCTGGTCCGCGACTCTCCCCTCCCGGATGGTGCCGCCCACGCCGGGGCTCGCCGTGCGCAGCGGGAAGATGGCGGCGCCCAGGGCGGCATGGCCCGGGCGGGACGAGCCCTGGAACCGGCTGGACGTGCCCTGGCCCGCCAACAGCGCCACGGTGCCGCTGGCGGCCCAGCACCCCGCAGGTCCCGGCGCGGTGCCGAGGGGGGGTGGGGGGTGTTTGAAGCCGCTCCCGGGTGTTTGCGGTGTGTGGTCTGTCGGTGGGAGCCGGAGGAGCGGCCGGAGCGGCGGCGGGCGCTCAGGCGGTGCCCGGTGCTGATGCCCGATGCTCAGGCGGTGCCCGGTGCTGATGCCCGGCGCTGCGGCGGTGCCCGGCGCTGCCCGGCGCTGCCCGGTGCTCAGGCGGTGCCCGGTGCTCAGGCGGTGCCCGGTGCTCAGGCGGTGCCCGGCGCTCAGGCGGTGCCCGGTGCTGGTGCCCGGCGCTCAGGCGGTCCCTGGTCTCGCCCGCAGTGAGGTTGCTGACGGCGCTGCGGCGGCGCTGCGATATCGCTGGGAAGCGGCTGTCGGGGCCGGGCCTGGCCGCCGAGGGACGCGTCCTGCGCTCCGTGCTCTACGCGTACCACAGCAGGCTGCTCCGGCACCGGCCATACCTGGCCCTGCAGCAGGTGAGCACCAACCCCACCTGGGCGCCGGGGACCCAGCACCTGGGTACTCCTGGCCCCCAGTCACCGCTCCCCCAAAAGCCTTTGGAGTTGCAGTTTGCGCCCAGAGCATCGTGCAAAAAAAATTTGGGAACAGGTGTGTTTTTGTTTTCTCAGAGTTGAGCCTAGTGGGTTTCTTAGCTCTGTGCAGCAAGTGCAATTTCCATTTTCCAGCCCTGGTCTCTGATACTCATACTGAGACCTGAAGTAGGTACCGTTCCATACCTTTGAATATATGAATAATACACGGACATAATTCTCAACTAAATGTAATAATGGGAGGGAAGAATAATAATAATTCTGTCCTACTTATTTGATGCTTTCTGTTCTAAGAAGAAAAGTGAACACCTTGCCAGTTTTCCTGGAAAGGGGTTGTCAGCATCTTCAAATAACTGTTTTGAAATGGAGCAGGAATGGTGCTTACCTTCTAGATTTGTTTATGTGTTTTCCTTCTTGACATCCAGTAATAAAGGCCCTTGTATACAGCAGGGAAATCGTGCAGCACCAATTAAACATGGCCAACTCCAGTTCTTCACTTAATTCTGTATTAAGTGGAGTACAGTAGAGTGATGAAGGGATGTTTTTCATCATAGTGCAGATACAGAAATGTCCCCGAATGTCCCATCACACAAACCTGCAGTGTGGACTGTTAAACTGATAAGGAGAAGGTGTCATTTAATCTAGTGACAGTTCTTAGACCAGGGGACTGAGTCTTTCAAAATACCACTCAAAGAAGTTTTCTTTTCTCCTAGGTAGAGCAATGTTTGAAGCGCCTATGGAAAATGAATTTGGTGGGCTGCCTGGAAACTCTGGTAGGACTGATTCCCAAGTAAGTGTCATGATGCCATATCTTGTACTATCCATTAACCGAATCTGCAGAGGTAAAGGAAGAGGATGCTAGATCATAACCAACTCTTCATCCCTTTATCAACACAGGAAAAATGCATCTGAAGCCCATGCAGAGTGCTTGGTTCCCAGCCAACCTGTGCTGGAAACAGTGGCTTTGAAGGTGTTGGGAGGCTGCAAGCTCATACTACGTCTACTGGATTGTTGCTGTAAAGCTTTTCTGTATCCTTTTTTCACCACAAAAACATTCTTAAAGTTCATCAGTAGCACCTCATGAGACCAAAACCAGGTCTCGTGGTGGCCCTGTACTGCTGATGAACTGAACTGTGCAATTCATACGTGCAACTGGAAGCTTCTTTGATAGCCAAGGCCTTTTCCAGTTATTATGTAGGAACCTCAGGCTGTTTGGCTGGCAGCTGTTCTGGCCTTGAGCAATCCAGAGTTTGGATACTCATCTCCCAGATTATTCCAGGATATCGCCTTGTGAATTGCCTCTAGTTGGTGTGTTCAGCAAGTCTCATTACATGCTGTTTATTTTTTTAACCTTAACTGCTGTAATCTTCAGCTTGTCCATTAAACACCTCTGCTCAGAGGAATTCATACTCCTGAATACTGTGGCTTCGGGGCTACTGAGCCGGCTCTGGTTTGTGTGTTCAAAAGTCTGTCTTGTTTGTGTCTGTCTGTTTGATGTGCCTGTCAGGGAGAAGGGCTTGTAATTAGGCCTTGCTGCTAAGGGAGTTTCATTCAGCTGGGAGATGGAGAAGGGAGGGTCCCTCCATGCCTTTGGACCTGATTCTAGCACCTGCAGAGTTGTACAAGAGAGACTTCTTACACGCTCTTATGGACAGCTTTGTTCCTGGATCTTAGCAAACTGTATGTAGCTCTAATGAAACCACAGTGTTAGTGTCAGCCTGCCACAAACACCTGGTACTTCCTGCAGCGAGGAGTAAGTCCTGCCTCATAAATAGTTGAAATTTCATGCTGAAATGGAAAGGTCTGGATAAACATGTTCTATTACACTGCTGAGTTTTCCATGGAAAATGGGTGTTCTGGTCTGGGAGAATAACTGCTGTCTATAGCTGAAGGAGTAAAAACATTGTTAGAACACCTTTCTTTGGCACAAGAAATCCTGTGTCTCCAGAAAACTTAGAGCAGGCAATTGTGTGGTATCAGGCCTGAGTTGGTGCAGGGTGATTTTGTGGGAAGATCTCACGGCTCCTTGGATGTGACCCAAGAACCTGATAGGTCCCAAGTGTGACACTCAGCAAAACTCTACAGAAGCACAGGGGCTCCTGATCAGGAATTTACTAGTTAAGTCACTCCTGCATTTTGATCTGGAACAGTTCCTTAAAGCTCACACTTAAGAAAAGCAGGGTGATGGAGTTAAAAAAAGTGAATTTGTACTGAGGGGAAACAGGATAAGGGCAGCTGAGCTGAAAGTAGTTCTGTGAGCATCATGTTTTGCTAGAGGAGACTCCATTCCTTTTTGTCCTCTGTTTTCAGGATTCAGTACAGGTGTGTATTGCAGACCCTCGCATCCTTGTACGATGCTTTGTCGACAATGCTTCATCTGGTATCTGAGACCCAACAGACCCCTTATATCAAGGGGTTTACCTTCCCTTCTGATATCTGTGACTTCCTTGGAGTTAACATATCTTCTGAGGCAAAGAACCAACAGGCTAAAATGTTTACAACAAAAAAATCTACCAGCTGGATGAAGAAGCTCTGCCCAGCAATGCCAGAGGCAGTATCAAAGGTTGGGAAAAAGAGAAAATCTGAGACCTGTATAAGTGCCATGAAACACTGTAACACCCCATGTGCTGTGGACATTGGAGAGAGAGTGGTGGCGCCCACAGCCAGGAGAGGTAAAGCCTTGTGCCAATGTAATGGTTTCTGACATCTCAGAGATTGACTGCAACTTCTATCCAACAGGGCCAAGCACTTCTACCCACAGTGTGGTTCTAGTACAAACTCCCTGTCCTTGGAAGAAGTGAATGCTGCGTGTGCCCTTGCCTTTGTAAAGCTGTGGATAATGTCAGTATCATGATTTTTGGGGGGGTTTCTTTTAAACAGAGTCTGGAGAGAAGCAGGTAATGAATGCAGTACACAGATCCTGAAAATAGTTATTTGTACTATCCTGCTTTTGCATAGCTAAGAAGTTATGGGCAGTGTCTGCAGTCCATACAAGAGTAGGTAAGGCTGTAGGTACAGGATGCAAGTGTCCTGTTCTTGCTGGTTCTGAATTGTGCTCAAATCTTCCTGTGCAGTCAGGGCTATGGCCAGTTACTCTAGCCATCCACATGTTTATGTGAAGCTTTTACCCATTAGATTCTCCTTTGCAGACATCTGTAAAGCTCTATATGCTCTTCATTCCCTGTCAGCTGCAGTGCACAATGAGTGTAGTCCCCTTGAGTTTGCCTGGAAATGTTGAGTACAGATGTGAGCCTGCTGAGAGCTCTATGGCATCTCTGTGCACAGAAATATCTTAGTGTTGTAATGGGAACTCTCCTCTCTCTCTGTAGGGAAGCACCCAGGGTTTGATGTGAAGAGTTTGCTTAGGCCAGCCAGACATCCAGCACAAGAGGTTTGTATGGTATTGTTTTACATGCTGGGTTGGTGGTTTGTATTTTAAAGATTCTAACACTTGAAACACAATATCCGTGATTGAAAATGTCCTCTTACCTTATTTTTGCTTGTCTAACAACTCAGGTTAGTGTGGAAGCTTTGCACAGAAAATCAGTCACTACTTATTTCTGCTTAGAAATTTGGGCATTTGTTGGTTTTTCAAGTGAAAGGACCAGAGAGCAAATCAGTAGTAGACAGGAATACAAATCGTAAACACCTGCCTCTTCTTTTTGTATTCCACTAAACAAGACTGCTCTTCCCTTTTCTCCTTAGAAAATGAGGGATATTCTCACAAAAATCCCTGTGTCTTGCTCCCTTCCAGCAGAAAGGATCAGACAAGTCACCTTTTTAAAACACTATTTCTGTTCCTGTTTGTTTCAGGCTCTAAGCATTGCATCAACACTTTTTAAAGCAAAGTCATCACCACTTTCATCTCGGATAGCAAAATCACAGCACACTGGATCTCTTGTACAGATGATTCAAACAGCTGCATCATTTGGGGAGTTGTCAGAAGCACTCAGAAAAGCTATTCTCTGGTGCAAAAACAACAAATTCAAATCAGAAGCTTATTTTCTGCGTAACAAGTTGTTGAAAAGCAACCGGCTGCACCATGTGGAGGCTCAAGGATGCAGGTAGTTTTGCATGAGTGTGGGATTTCTGAGTCTAACACTTTATATTTCAGTATTATGTATTATGCTATAGTATAGTGAAATAAAGTGGTCTATGCCATGCTTTTAAAAGTCAGGATCACTAGTTCAGGTTACTCTGTGCTCTGACCATGAGCGTTCTGTTTAGCTTCAGTGACTTGTGATTTAAAAATAACTTAAAAGGCTAAAAAATGTACAATACTTGGGAGGGAAGATGAAGATGCAGCTTAAATCATCTGCATGTTTTATGGTAACAACTGTATGAGGCAAGGGTTGTCTTCATTCAGACTGTCTTGGCTACTATTGTACAAGGTGCTGTTCTGTTTCCTTGGTATTACAAGGAAAATTGTAGGAGACGGGTAATAACAAAATCTCTCCAAACTCCAAATGAAGTAACTCTTTAGTAGCTGATAAAGTTCTGTTTTGTGCACTTTGCTCCCCTTAAGCCTGAAGAAGAAGCTGCACTGTGTCAAAACGTCTGTCCGTAAATATCTCCTGTACGGGTCACAACACACGCGCTGGCCAAGGCAGCACCTCAGGGCACAGCTCTGCCGAAGGAGGATCAGATCATCTGCACTCTTGAAGACAGCTCTAAAGACTGGTGGGCAAAAGCCTCCTGAGTGTTTCAGGGTCTGTGAGAACAGTGCATCACTCATCCTCCCAGCTTACCAGGATGGGTCTCTGAATCAGGAAGAACATTCCAGCATTGATACAGGACCTGTCAGACTAAGCACAACAGGGACCTCTAAGCAGCTGCTGCTGGAAGGAAGCCCTGGCCCTGTGTGGAAAGACCTTGCTGAGAACACAGATATTGATTCTATTTTTGCAACAATAGGTGTCTGACCCTGGACTTGAAGGAGGAAAGAGGTCAAGTCATTCTGGTTTTTTTGTTTGTTTTGTTTTTAAGTAAACCTGAACCCTAATGGTGTCTCAGTAACTGACATCCTGGATTCTGTTAAGAAAGTAACTACCATTTTATTATGTTTTTGTAAAACAGCTTTTTTTTAATGGCTGATTTTTATATTTTTAAGGGTGTTCCAAATAATCAAAGTGTTAAGATGTTAGAAGTGTGAAAGTGTTCAAGGGTGTTCCAAATAAGAATAGTCTGTCCTTTTACCTACCCTTGTCCAGAAACAGTGACTTTCTTACCCTTACTCAGTGTCCCCTCTCTATTGCCTGACCACACTTTAAATACTGCTGTCAAATCCACAGTGCATATAGTTCCCATCCATGGCAGAAAGGCTGCACCTGATCACTCACTGCTGCTTTGGACAAAAGACTTACCAACACCTTTCCAAAGGTTCTTTAAACCTTCCCTTCTGTGCTGCTTGTAGAGGGGGACAGCCCTGATGTGCAGTCCTGTTGCTGTTTCAGCATTTGTTATGCTTGTCCTGAAATGAGGAGTTAACTGAACCTACTTCCCCTGAGCTGTTCCAGAAGTAGGGAAAAGCACATCTGTGGCCTGTAACAATAACCCTGTATTACCCACCTTCTGTGAATTAATCAATGTACATTTAGTTATGAAACGTGGGCACAAATTTATGTTTTATTCAAAAAGCATATACAGAGCACAGAGCACAACTTTGATACTAGTTTGGGCCTAAGGTCTTTATACGGATAACGAAGATCCATTTTCAGGGTTTCCTGTCACAAGAATACCCAGTCACAGCTGAAACAATTTTAGAGAGTCATGAACCATCAGACCTCGAGCCATCTGATTCAACATAGGCCTACTTCAAACAGACTCCTGCTACTGCAGGAATTTTTAGAGCTCTTTTTTTCATTTCATCAAATGGTATAAAAAGACCTAAGTATACCACATACGATCAGGTAACAGTTCAGCTGCTTGAATACTTCTCAGCAAAGCCTGGGAGTGAGGGCAAACATCCCAGCAGTGATCTCCATCCTGAAAAACCCTTCCAAACTACATGCACAATCTTCCTTCTTACTAGGCAGCAGGTGCCCAAATAATGCCCCAGTGCAGCTTGTGTACAGAATCAAGACCCATAGTTTGCTTCATCAAAAGCCTTTCTGGCTCGTTTCAGTTCTTCATTCATAGTTAGGAGGTCTTTAACTCTGGCAAACTTCCGGGGGTCCTTGCGTATTAGAAAGACAATGTCCTCGACCTGTACCCGACCCTGCCGCCCGATGGACATGGCCTTGTGTGTCTGTTAGAGAGGAAAAAAATAGTCAGCAGCATTCCTTTGCCATGTTTTTAAACTCCCAGTTCCACTTTATTTCCTGTCATTCTATAATAAAAAAGCAAGCACTTGCAGGTTCTGGGCACCATCATCCTAGTCACAAGAGAGCTTCCCAGTAACCATGGACTTACTCTGCTGTCCCCAGCTGTCTCACACCCCAAACATAATCACTATATATATATCACATAATGGTATCAAAACTAAGGCCAGATTACACATAGGACACTTAGCCTGCAGAATGGCTGAAGTTTAGGCACAACTTGGAAGCAATATGAGGTAACCATATCAGAGGACAGTGTAGGGTATTTTGGTAAGGATAGGAAATACCAGCCTTTCAAAAGAAAGGGGAATGTTCAGGTACTTAGAAAGGGTGTCCAGGTCTGGAAGAGAAATGGCCTCTGGCCCAAGAATGCATTTCTTTAGTAGGACAGAACTAAGTTCCCATCCATGTACAGACACTGGGCAAACACAAAAAGTTGACAGACTTTCAAATCTGAGCCTTCTGTCAGCAGTTATGCCGCAGTGAACCCCAAAGGTGGGTATTTCCCCTCCTACAATAGTTAACTGCTACTTAAAGACTTTAGCATTCTAAATCCACATGGAGCATGATGCATAAATTTTGCTTTAATCTTGGAAAAACAAAATCCAAGTTTATCCTACTAATGCCATGAGTTGGGGCCTGGGATAATGCAGTATTTGAGTCAGAGATATTTAGCTTCAGAAAGCTAAAGTTCTGGTGAGGATGTTTTGACCGTGCCATCTAGAGCTGACTTACCATTTCAGTGATAAATTCTATTACCAGGTCCTCAAGAATGTCCACTGATTCTGTGTAAGGGTTCTGGTCGTCCCCAAATCCATACATCATGCACCTTACTGCACAAAGAAACACTCAGCATGAGGCTTCTTTCATCCAGTCAGTGCTGCACACATCTCGTTAGAGCTCACCAGCCTGCACATTCCTGCACCAGGACGGCACTCGTCTGTCAGGCACGGCAACTCTTGAGGAAATATAAAGGAAATAAACAGAAGCCAACAAAAGGCCTGTAGGGATAGGCGCTGTACATACAGAAAAGCGTGTCGGAGGACAGGCTCTCTGAATATTCATTCAGGCTGCAAAGCACTGCACAGTGACAGTGCAGGTGCCTTTGGGCACAGCTAGGTTCAGAGGATGCACTAGCAATATTTTCGAGGGGGTCTACATGGCAGATTTCTGCAATTGCAGCCAAGGAACATTACGAAAGCCGCTATTTTGCTAAGGAGAATTGAGTTTTGGGACCCTACGGCTGTCAGCTCGGGGTTTCAGCTGAGTGGCCCGGCCCGACTCACGCTCTTTGGAGAACAGCCTCTTCCTCCTGCCCTGCCCGCCGTCCAGGCTCCCGCCGGCGTCCTCCGCATCCTCCTCGAACTACACGGGCACAGCGAGGGGAGGCCGCGGTCAGCGCCCGTCTGGCCCCGGCCCCTTCGCGCCGCGCCCCCGCCCGCGGCCGGGCTGTGGATGCCCGGGAAGGGCGGCCGGGCTGTGGATGCCCGGGAAGGCCGGCCGGGCTGTGGATGCCCGGGAAGGCCGGCCGGGCTGTGGATGCCCGGGAAGGAAGGGCAGCCCCTCCGGCACTCACCGGCGCGTCCTCCTCCTCATCCGCCATGGCTGCCCGGCGGCCCGGAACAGCTTGCGCAGCCCGGCCCCGCCCCGCGGCCCCGCCGAGCTGCGCCGGGAGGGAGGGGCCGTGCTGCGGGGCCTGCCCGGGCCCAGGGCAGAGCGGGGCCGCTGTGGGCAGCCTCTGGACACCCTCCCCAATCCTGGATGTGACAGTCGCTATTGGATGGTCAGATCGGGATAGCGTGCTTTGAATGGAGCTCGGGTGGTGTCTGTTAACCCCTCTGCTCCAAAGAGGGTCAGCCACGAGGTCAGAAAGGGTGTCGGTGGTGTCTTTTCACCCTTTCAAAGGGTGAAACGTCGGTTTGCTCGGTTGGCAGGGGCTTTTCCTTCCCTTCATCAAGGCACACTTGCCCATGGTCACAGAATGTAAAGGAGTTGGAATAATGGCCCTTAAAGATCATCTAATCCCAACACCCCCCCACCATGGACACCTCCCACTAGACTAGGTTGCCCAAAGTAAGTCCCCTTTAGGTTTGTACCCATTCCCCCTTACCCTATCACTACAGTTCCTGATGAGGCCCTCTCTGGCTGCTCTCTAGTCCCCTTTCACATACTGGAAGGTTGTTAGGGAGGTTTCCGCTTTCTGGACAGCCCCAACTCTCTCAGCCTGTCTTTGTAGGGAAGGTGCTCCAATCCTCTCATTTCATACAGTTGCTGTCAGCCCTTTTCCTCCAGCCCTACCCTTGCATATGCCCACTGTTTCCACCCAGCTTGGTGCCCTAGGCACGTTTGATAGCAATGCACCTCCTCCAGATTACACATAAAGATGTTAAACTGGACACATTCCAGAATGGATCCTTGCTGAGTTCCCCCTGTAACTGCCATGCAGCTGGAGTATGACCCACTGGCTTCTATGCTCTGAGCTCAATTATTCCACCAGTTTTTACTGACATACCAGGGCACCTGCCCAGACTGCAATGTTCTAATTTGGGACACAGTTGCAAAAATACTGCCTTTGTAGTGTCAGGGTTATAGTGACAGACCAGACCAAACACAAGACACAACAGAGGAAGAAAATGGATAAAGTAACTGCTGAAAGACCAGGGAAGACGCACAAGGTGAAATCTTTTCCATGGAAGCTCATACTGAACATAATTTCTGTAAATAACAGCTGTAGAAGAGGCAAAGATTTACCAGGTAATGACAGAAGCCTTAAGTGAAGCTTATGCACTGCAAACAACTAAAGACATTTTAATGTAAAACTGAATTTAAAACTGAAATGAGCTCTACTGTATTAGAATGCTGCCAAGCCCACTCACCACCCATCAATTATGGGGGGAAAGGGAGATAGTTTGTGTCCCTGGCCTGAGAAAGTGCAGCTCTGCAGTGCAGAATATCTGCAACTCAGCTGGTTCCTTAAGAACATGGCAAAAACAAAGTTCATTAGTGTGTCAAGACACCTGCTTACCCAAAGCTTGTTTGCACAAAGGCATTTAAATATAAGTTTTACTGTTTAGGGAGAGGACTTGATTTTATTTAGTTTTGTCCCAGGGGCACTGTCACATTCAAATCAAACTGCAGTGTTCTCTCCTGCAAACGGCTGAGCAAAATGCAATAGTTATTCCAGTATTTGAAACACTTCTGAACAGAACCAAGATGTGTCCAGAGGTAAAGCTGGAGAAGATGGTACCTAAATAGATGAAACCTTCTCTTCTGGAGAAGATGGTTCCTAATGTTTCATGCACACATATCCAGTTTGTTTATACAAATGGATTAACTGGATGTGTTTAATGTATTTCAGTGGTTAATAAAAGACTTCCCAGCACTGTAAGGGGTAGTAATGTAATGTAAGGGGTTTTCATCTGAAGTGGGACTAAAAGCAGAACTGCACATTTTTACATATTCAGGGTTATTTTCAGAGGCTCTTCAGTCAAGGCTGAGGCCCTGAAACTTATAGCCTTGATGAGACTGATGTTTTTAGAAGATCCTGATTTTAAGATACTACGAAAAGACCCTTCATAAAGTCTTCACTCTCACCTGTTACATCTGTATAGCTACTACTGCATTTCTAGGATCATGCATCCCTTGAGCTCATTTGCTCTGCACCATTTTGGGATTAGATATAAAATATTAACAGAATTACAAGTTTGATCACTAAGACGCAGAAGCTAGAGAGCCACATTTACTGCAGTTCTCACATTCTCCTCTTCTTACATGTATGCTGAAAACAGATCTTGTCTCATGTCTAGTGTGTTACAAGAAATTGCATAGTGAGAGAAAGTGGTATTTCTAGTCCTTTTGCACTGCTGGAGTGGTTTAGAAAAGAACTTTCCTTTCTTGAGGTTTAAACACCTAATGCAAGTAAGTTTGACAACTGCACAACCACATTTGGCCACATTAAGACATTAAAAAACTGAGTGCCAGGGTTTGACACAAGCACTTCATAGCTTCAGACTAAGTTCCCCTGCATGAGTGCTGCTATTGATGGCTGTCCTTTTGTCCAGTTCTGCCTTGTAACTGGACAGTTTCAGTTTCTAGGTGCTTCTAGACAGACACAGCTGCTGTGGGACACAGTTCCCCTAAAGAGTACAGGACACATCAGCGTTGTGCTTCAGCTGCCAGGATAGAGCCAACACAGGTCATGGATGGTGTGCCTCACATCTGGCAATTCATCCAGCTGGAGCTGCAGAGATTCATGCTGGATCTCAAAACAGAAGGTGGATGCAGCACTGACTTATGACAGTGTGCAAGACAGGGCTCCTCTAGATGTCAGTCTTTTATTCCACTCTGTTTCAAGCCCACACTCATGGAAAAGCAGTTCCTATTAAAGATGTGTTCTTTCCTTCATCCTTGTGGAACAGGGGCAGCTCAATGTCTGCAAGCAAGGCGTGCTATCCTGCTGCACCTACTGAACACAGGATACAGAAGAGTTACAAAAGGAAAATATACAAGACATCAAACACCTTCACAGACAACAGGTAGGCTGCTTCCACTCTGCATGGCCTTAGAGCAGGTAGGTTGCACAGGAGGTAGTTTTTGGCCCCTGCTATCCTAACCCTAACCTAACCCAGCTGAGAGAAGTAAACCTCTGTGTATCATTCAGTTCAACTGCGCAATACAGTTTGCTAAATGTTAGAGCTATAGTTCTTCTTTCCTAGATTAAATGCCTCTTTATATTACTAGACTATCTCCAGTATCCTAAATGTAGCAGAGGTTAGGCATGGAGTAGTCGATTTTTGAGGAAATGCTGTATTAAAACTTCCCTTCTCTATGGAGGTTCCCTACATTTTTCTCCTTAGCACAATCATGTGGGTTTTATGAAACAGTTTTATAGTAACTTGGATTAACTCACACTGCAAACTTCCTTAACTGATGAACTTAATAAAGCAAAAAATTAGTTTTATAAATACTAAATTATTCAAAACTACCAGACAGTAACTTGTGCTATTTACAACAAAAATCCCAGACCTCTGATTTTGGTACCTTTTCTTCTTGATGAGCCAAGCAGATCACCAGGTCTTTTCAGCTGGCCTCTACAGTGGGCAGGTTTCCAGTAACATGGGCTACGAAACACCTGAGCAAGTGAACCCCTGAGAACTCCACAGAACTGTGGAAACAGAGGCATAGATGTTCAGTGCCAGATATTGCTGTGTCTTGGACTAATAAAGGCAAACAGCCATTGGCTATGTTCAATTACACATCCCGCAGTACACCTTGGGAAGAGCCTGCACTTTGGCTTTGTAACCCAACAATTACAGCTGTCACTGTTACCAGAACTCCAAACAAAATGTCAAAGCCTGCTACCATGCAGCACAAGGACTGCTGCCCCACTCTGAGAAAGGCCAAAGGAAGAAGCACCCTTGGATATAAACTTCACTCACTTGAAGAGGGGAGAAGGGACATTTCCCCATCAGCAGCCCACCCTTTATTCTTGGGGCACAGAGAGGTGCTGCCTCTAGAGCAGACAGACTTGTTTTAGGTATCTTGCCCTACTGAACTCATCACCAGAAAGGAAACAGCAGCGGTGGAGATGAGCTTTACCTGACCAGGAACAGCTGAGGAAAGCATCCCTGAGTGCTCTCCTTTACAAACTCCTGGATCTCCAGTACATTCTTTAACAATACTCCTCTGGAAGCTCGGTCAATTTTTGTTAACACCATCTGCATGTGGAAAGGGAGGATTAAAAGAAGAAAGATTATTTTGCTGTTAACCTGGCACATCTGTAAGAGTCCTAGACCATCTTACAAAGCAGTCTGAAAGCTCTGGTCATATGTAGGGGGAAAAACAGTCTAGCACAGTTCACCAAAACACTTCTATGGCCTGTATAAGGAGTGGGCTTTTTCAAGCTGCTCAAGCTGAGTATTGAAAAAAAAAAAGAATCTATTTTTAAACCACACAAAAACCCCTTAAATCCCACTTGTCTCCCTCAACACACTATAAACCTATTTTATAAACAATAAAGGGTGTAGGGTTACTGTTTAGGTAGGTCAACTTGCATAAGCTCTGGTGAAGGGTACACACCTTTCTAGATTACCTGTACCTTACAACCAACCCAAGAATGGAGCATTGCCTACCACATAAGGAATCCCAAACTCTTCCAGCATCTCTACTGCAATGTGATCTGTTTTCTGGAGTCCAACTACACCATCAACTAATAGGAAAGTCCTCTTCAAGCTGCCAGAAATACAAGCAACAGTAATTGTCACCATTATTTCGTGCCTGCTCTGCTACTTCCAAATTCATAAGCAAAACCAAGTAACATGGAATCTGGGGATAGGATGAGCCAAGAAGAGCCATGCATAGAAACTGAGGGTCAGCATGGAGCAGTACCTCAATCTTTCCTGCTGTTTTGTTATGTCTGAGCATGAATGGGTGACGCTGTAGAAGCTTCCAGGGAAATGATGTCAGAACTAACAGATGGAAGCAGCTACCCCTCTACATTTTCTCCCCTCATTACATGACACTTTATAAGGGTGTCTGTCTGGCTCTCCCTGTGCTGTGAGGTACAGGTAGGTCCCTTACTTGTGCCGTTCCTGCAGATAGGCCTCCACCATCTCAACAAAGTCCTGCGGGGCGCGATAGCCGTATCCTGGCATATCCACCAGAGTAAAGTACTTCCCTACTTTGAAGAAATTCATCTTCTTGGTGTGGCCCTGAAGAGAGGATTTAGACAAGATGAAGTAGAGGGGTGGTTTTGAAAAAAGCTGCTTTAAGCAATGTACTAGGAGATGCTCTGCAAAATACCAGACACATGCTCCCACAGAACGCTTTAAACTGCCCAGTCTCCTACTTGTGTAGCAATCCTACATGGCTGTATCCATAAAACAGACTAAAAGTACTTTAATGGGTCTCTAAGCTTGGTTCTCCTCAAAAGGCTTTACAGCATACCTGCTCAGGTTGTGCAGCTCCTTTGTCTGCCTGAAGAGCTAGGCTGGGCTCCTTCTGTCTCTTCCTGGGCTAGAGCAAGGCCAGTGCTAGCCATGAGGATGGCTACCAGAGCTGGCACTTACTTTTTGTCATTTCAGGCTAGTCAAGAGCTTCTCAGCCCTACCCTCTGGACTGATACCAGCTTATGACCCTGTCGTGATTTAAAAGACAGACACAAAGGGAGGGAAGCTAAAAACGTCACTCACGGGGGTTTTTGACACTCTAACTTCCACTTCTGGAGCCAGTGAAAACAAGGCCCGGATTAAAGATGACTTCCCCACATTGCTCCGGCCGATGAAGCACACCTGCAGGGGGAGAGGCAGAGAGGGCACATTTACACCTACTCACCTCTCGCTGCCGCCAGGCCTGGTCATTTCCCAGCCCGTGCTGCCAGTAGTGTCCTGTGCCACGGGCACGTCAGGCTGCCTAGCTGCACAACGGGGAGCAACAACAAACAAGCGATTTTTGACAAGGCAGCAGGAAGTGCCCGGCATATGGCGCGGCGCAGACACAGCTGCACAACCACCCCTTTACCCGCGCAGCTCAGCCCAGCCCGGGGTGGCCCGGCCGGGGGAAGCCGCTGTGCCGGCCGAGCGGGCAGCGCTCGCCTGACCTCGGGTAGGGCGGGCGGCGGGGCATGGTCCATGCGCACGGCGGAGCTCACGTAGTCGATGGGGTGCCCGCGGTCGGACCTGAAGAGCGCCTCGGCGCGCTGCAGGGCGGCCAGCCCGGGCTGGAAGAGGCGGAACCGCGTCGTGTCGGTGCCGGGCGCCAGGTGCCGCTCCAGCTTCTGCAGCGGGAACACGATGGCGCTGCGGCGGCTCCGCTCCAGCCGCAGCACCTGGGACAGGGCGGCCAGCGGCGGCGAGACCCGGCCCGCCGCACCGCCCGCCCGCGGCAGCAGCATCCCGGCGGCTGCAAGCGGCACCCGGCCGGCCCCGGAAGGCGGCGGGCGGGACGGCGGGGCGGGCCCGGCTGCCCCCACCAAGGCCGGAGTGCTCAGGGCCCGTTACGGCGTGTGTGCCCGCAGGCCGCGTGGAGCACCGAGAGCTGCGGGCGCTGCCTGGGCCCGGCTCTTCATAGAATCACAGAATGGGCTGAGTTGGAAGGGACACACAAGGATCATCAAATCCAGCTCCTGACCCTGCACAGCACCATCCCCAAATCAAACCATATGCCTGAGAGTGTTGTCCTGACCTTGCCAGGCTTGGTGGTGTGACCACTTCGCTTCTTCCAGTGCCCAGCCACCCTCTGGGTGCTGTTCCTAATATCAAACCTAAACCTCCCCGACACAATTTCAGGCCGTTCCCTCGGGTCCTGTCACTGATCAGTACCTGTGCTTCCTCTCACCCTCACAAGGAAGTTCCAGACTGCAGTGAGGTCTATCCTCACTCTTCTCCAGGCTGAACAGACCAAGTGACCTCAGTTCCTCCTCATATGGCTTCCCCTCAAGGCACTTCTCCATCCTCATTACCCTACTTTGGACGGTCTTTAATAGCTTTATATCCTTCTTATGTTGTGACCAAACTATACACAATATTCAAGGTGAGGCCGACAATCCCCTCCCCTGCCTGCCTGTGATGCTGTGTCTGATGCCCCCAGGACAGGGTTGCCCCTCCTGGCTCCAGGGCACTGCTGGCTCAGATTCAACTTCCCACAGACCAGGGACCCCCAGGTCCCTTTCCATGGCACTGCTTTCCAGCATCTCATTCCCCAGTCTGTCCATACATCCAGGGTTGCCCCATCCAAGGTACAGAATCTGGTACTTTCCCTTGTTCAACTTCATATGGCTGGTGATTGCCCAGTCCTTTTATTTATCAAGGTCTCTCTGCAAGGCCTCTGCTCCCAATTCTGTATCATCTCTTCAGCTCTGTCTTATGTGTGTTCTCAGGCCAAGCCCAGTCACACTCTGGAGCTGCTGAGGGCTCCTTGTGCTGACACTGTTTGGCCAGGGAGTGTGGCAAAGCAGCCCTGTCCCATAACACCATCCATCTCCTGGCTGCAGCCACCAGCTTTCCAAGTGGTCCTATGACAAGTAAAATATTAAGTAATTTCAGAAAAAAGAGAAAATCCATTTCTTCAAGGAGAACTATGTAGAGGGCAGCTCTATTTTGAATAAAATAAACCCAAACCAACCACAAAACTGTTGGGACCTGTATTCACACTATAGTAAGAAGACCCCTGAAGTTTTGCTACTTAGTTGATATGTACCAGAGTGCTGTTTTCCTATCAAAAAAACACATAACACTTTTTACATTGTTCTCCTTCATGACTACAATTCACAGGGCTGTAATGCCGCAGAAATAAATGTATGTCCTTGAAAAATTTCAGCTTGAAAGTACTGCAATTTTAACACCATCAAATGAAAGTAAACATCAGTTTCTTTATATAAGTAATACATGTAAATATCCTTATGTTCAACCTTGTATCAGGCCAGCCTGGACATCCTGTGGAGCACTGCCTTTCCTTTGAGACAAGACCCCTTTTTCTTCCCTAGTCTCAGCCCTCTGTTTAAAGCCCTGTAAGTCTGGATGGTTTAATTACTACAATGAATAGATTCAAGGCCAGGAAGAACCGTTAGAAAATAACAGAGGCTATATCCCACTTTCTTTGTATTAATCTCAGTTACAAAGCTATAGGCAGAGAACTTTGATCCCTTAAGAAAAGGGCAGGCAACAACATAGATGTTTCTCAGAGATAGCTTTGAATATTTTTTAGTGTGACAAACTTCTGTTGAAACCCATAAGCTGCTTCTCAAATTTATGATCAGTGAAAGTGGTTAACAGTGAGAGGTAAATGGTGTAAACCTAGAGAAAACCCCCTGTATTTTACCTCTGTCCTGTAAATTAAGTCCTCTTAAAACCTGCTTTGTTTCACAGCAAGACAGAGCTCAAATGTGCGTAGCTCAGGACAGACCACAATCACTGGCTGCTACATGCATACTTAGCACTCTTCTGTGCTTCCATATAAATCTATAGATGATTTTATTTGTCTCCAAACCAGTTTGGAACCTACAGCCTCTCTCCTGCCACTGCCTATGGTACAAATACTTATAAATGCAGAAAAAAAAAAAAAAAGGCAAAACCTTTCAAGAATTACTTCAGGAACACCACTAATCTTTTTTTTTTTTTTTTTGGTGGGGGGGAGCATTAAAGCAGCAACCTAATTGAATTGAAATCTATGGTGAATCTATTAACAGAAAAAACACACTGGCCAGAAAGAGAGGCTTGTTCCTAACCACACCAGCAGGCAGATTTCCCCATTTCTATGCCAGATTGTGACGCATGTAGCAGAACAAGTGCTTTTAGCTACTTTTGCCCGAGTCTCACACAGCTCACAGCTGCAGGCAGCAGACTTGCCTGCTTCAAATTACCCTGCAGTTGTTACCCCTGCCAGGCACACTTTCTGTAGCACATTACACCCAGAACAGCCAGCCAGCCACAGGAGGAAAGGCCGCAGAGAAACCAGTTGGCCCATTTAACACCACATCTGCAGGTGTGATGATGGGAGCAGAAGTGCCCAGTTCACAGGCCAGGGACCTGCCACTAATTAAGTCTCTCTTTTTAATGTGACTGCATAGGTGGCAGGAACAAATTAAGGTGGTATAGGAACTTTTGAATACTTCTAATTATAGCAGGGGGTGGGATAGACATGAGCATCCAGTAAACCCACATCTAAAACCTGGAGACTGGAACTGTACATTTTAGTGGAAGGTGGTTTTTTTTTTAATCTCTGGACCAAACTGCAGTCTAGGTTCTTTGGGGGCAGACCATATGAAGATGGAAAATGGCATGTTACTGTGGATAGAGCTGGTAAATTACCAATATTTAAGCCTGCTTTGTATCTCCCCTGAAAGATTTTACTTTCTATTGTGCATGTTATTGCTAAACATCAGGAATTCACACTGACATTGCCTATGGCTCATAACTGTGGCAGCAGATGTCTCTTTTCGGTTGCTGGTTATGTAGTTCAAATGTTAGGGAATTACTACAAAAGTAATTTAGTCCACATTAAAAACTCTGACAATCATTCCTCTGGAGTTTGAAAGAGGGATCTATAACCATTGACACTGACCTAAATCCCACACAATAGTCAAGAGAATGGAGCTGGAAGGAAGTGGCAACACCAGTTGTCTTATCTGGTCTGATCTTGTCTGTCTAGCATTGTGAGACAGGTCAAAGCATCATTCATTTCAGATATCTGTCGGAGAAGAGTAGCTGCGAGACCAGCTGGAGATGGAGTTCTGGGAGAGCAGTGAGGTGCATTTGGGATGGTTGGTTCAGGTCCTGTGAACCAAACACAGCTGAGGTCTTGAGTTTCATTTCCACCAAGAGAAGCGTGGACCAAATATTGTCACCAGGAAGCATGCTGGAAAGGACAGGGTGAACACACCAGCCTGCCTGCTTTCTTTTGTGACATCAACAGCAGGAGTGACTGTGTCTGAATCTGTGCTTCCACTTAAAGTACATCTTATCTTCTTCTCACTTGAAAGGTGGTTTAGAAACTAGAGTTACTAGGATATGGAATTTTAAAGGCTAAATTATTTGTATAAAATGCTAAGAAGCTTTGCATTTTCCTCTATGCAAACTACGCGATTTGGGGCAGGGAGAAATGTCTCTAGGCACAAGAAGGAATTCAAGGCCACAGATGTCTCAAGGGCTGGATATTCTGAGATATTAACAAAAAATAGTTGAAATTTTTAGAATACTCATACACATTAGTGGAAAATATTTTTTTAAAGGTTCTATAGTAAAGTAATGAAAGAGAGACTCATCATTGTTCATGTGGCAGGTAACACTGCTAGTCCCAGCTGAAGAGACCAGTGGTTTTACAGAACTGAAATTCTCTTTTTAATATCCATGTTAAATTTGACGTGTTTTTTTTTCCCCTGGACCCAAACTGACAACGTCAATACTAGGAAATAAACAGCGAACATGTCAGACAGTTAAATGTTTTGGGGTTTTTGACTGTTAAGTAAAAAGAAAAAGAGCTTTTTAAGGTGAGTGCTGTTGTTTGCTTTGAGCAGGAGAAGAAGAAAGCACAGCCATCACATGGGTCCTGACAAAAACCCTCATAGCAGCAGAAACATCAGCAGCAGCAGCGTGAAGCCCATCTTTGCAAAACACTGCTTTCTCGGGGGCTGAACCACTAATGACCATTAGCAGCTTGCTCTGAAATATCCAGGAGGGCAGCTGGAGTGGTTTAGATTTGCCAATTTGAGTTTCCTGGCCAATGCACCAAATAATGTAGTGGGTTTTAGCACTGGCTAAAATCATCAGGGTACTTACTCATTTTTTGCTGTGAGACATGGATTAGGAGAAGGGCAAAACAGGCTTAAAACTTAAAAGGAATAACAAAACTTTATTAACAGGACTACAAGAATAAGAAACCAGAATAAAACCTTCAGAAACCTTTCCTCCCCCTACCCAACTTTTTCCTTTCCCAACTGGTGTAGAGACAAAATTTGGAATTTTAGAACAGTACCAACTATACAATAGTCTTTTCATCAGTCTTTGTAGGGAGAGGAATTTTCTCTTGTCATGCCATGGAAAGTTCTCCACAAGAAATAGTTCTTTCATGGCTTTTCATTTTTATGAATAGCAGCCGCTCGGGCAAAAATTCTGCCATCCTGCCATCTCCTCCCATTTTCACAGCCCTCCTAGAGGTGTGTCTATGAGCCTAAATGCAGCTAAAACCAGAATTTGTTATGTCTGTTATGGGGGGTGCAGGGGGAGGCTAAGTCACTCTTCCAGAGGTGAGATGTACATCCAGAGTCATAACCAACATAAAGGAAACAGGATGTCATGCAGTTGTTCATGGTGGTTGTGAGCTATGAATTCAATTAAAAGGGTCTTAGAGCACAGAAGCCTTCTGAGTTAAGACAGAAACAGTCTAACAGCGAAGGACACTGGAAACCAGCTCCAGGGCTGTGCTGGAGGTGGTTGGAGAACAACCAGGTCCAGCAGCACAGCTGCTTGGATCTGCTGCCTGGGGCATGGCAGTGGTCATCTTGACATAATACTGTTACTGGCTCCAGTTTTAATGTTGGACTGAGAGTATGGGCTTCCAAAACCAAAAAACTCCCACCAATCCTCCCCCTGCCAAATCACCTAAACAACCTTTCCACTGTCCACAGTCATGCAGTAAGTTGTTGTGTTATGGCCAGACTGTAATCCAGAGACTCAGATCCCAAAAGGCTAATTAAAGAAATACCAAATAATTTCCCAGCCATCACTTTGAATATCAGAGATGAGGTAGAATCTTTGGCAAAAAGCCCCAGTCCCAAAACCATTAGGCCATTCCCCAAAGTAACTGGACTAGGTTGCATCCCATACAGTAGGGAATTCTCCCCATTTATCCAGAGTTTTCCTGCCTTAGTTTCTAAAATGACCCTACATTCTCCATGTGCCTGGGTCTGTTACTCGTGATTAAACCCCCAGTGATTAGAACCCCAAAATCTTCTGATTTTCATGACTTAAACCATTATTTCATGCTGCTTCTGCCAGCTGGTTCTGAACTACCTTACCCACAGACTGTGTGGTTGAAACTATGGTATATCTCACAGCACAGGGATCTACATGTGATCTTTGCATCTTGGACTTGCCTTGAAACATGAGCAATGGTTGTTGCACTTCACTGCTAAACCACACAGCACTGAAGCAGAAGCTGTGTTGACCAAGGTGCAGGTTGCTATCTGAGATTGACAGAGTGACTTTTTGGAAAGTATAACTGAAGCAACAAGACATCAGAGATGAGAATTTCATTATATTGCTGCTGTTGTCTTTTCATAAGAAGCGTAAACAGAGATTGCCTAACTTTCTCTTTGGACTTACACAGCTTTTTCTTGGAATCATGCATGGATGCTATGTCTCCTCTCAGTTAAATAGCACCCACTATTTGGGTGAAGGGTGGGGTGAAGGAAGTCGTGGTTGTCTGCCTTCCAGTAGTCCCTCCAGTCATGGGTGTCTTGCATCTGTTTGACCACAAAATGGAAGCCCTTGCAACCACATTTCACACAGCCACGTAAATACATAAATCTGCTCTGACCATAGTCGTAGGGGAAGAGTTCTGTTCTTAGAACAGTCAAGCAATCATCAACTCATTTCAGCTTGGTCTCTTCAGAGTGTGGGGAGGCAAATATTTTACTGACAAAATTAAATTCAGTACATTAATTTCCAGGGAGGTTCATCTTACATCTAGGAAAGCTGTCTTTGCTGGTATAAGGCAGGAGTCTTAATTTATGCAAGATCCCTAAAAGTTTTTCCCTAAACTACTACTGTCCGTCTTCCCATGAGATTAAGGCACTCTTCTGTCTCTACACAAAATCCCACAGTTCAATGCTCACTTGTATCTATATATGAATATACTGAGAAACAAAACAGTGGTGCAAAAAAAACCAGCCTTGGCCTAACTGTAGGTGTACTATTATCAGAGGAAAAGAGCTGTAATATAAAAGTACATCATACCTAGCTACCCTCTCTCCCTGTAGGGGAGAAATGATTGCCAGTGCCTTTTAGAGAAATGTCTTTGTCTATTACATATGTGGGGAAGAACAGAGTGGGCAGAACAAGGAATTTTTTTGAGAGATTTTGCTTTTAATATGTTGAGCATCCTTTAAGTGGTTAACTAAAAATATCCTTCCCCTAGTTCCCAATGATAAAATTCTTACTGTGAGTGTTATTGTGTTATTGTGTTTATGTTGTTTGAAATAGGTGTTTGCTTGAAATAAACAGAGTTGTTAGGCTGCAAACTGAGCTGTATCTGAACTATACAAATATGTTGTGTAAATCAAAGATAGATTGTAGTGAAACTTGGAGATAATAATCTGAATATTCATGATAGTTACAACAGTAAACCTAGGAACTTAAATATTGTTTTAATATTAATGGCAAGAGTGACCAGCCCATAGACTGGGTGCTGGAGTGTGTCCAGAGCAAGACTGGTGGAGGGTTTGGAGAGCAAGTCCTGTGAGGAATGGCTGAGGGAGATGGGGTTGTTCAGTCTGGAGAAGAAAACATTTGGGGGTGATCTTATCACACTCTTCAACTATGTGAAAGGATGTTGCAGCCAGGTGAGGATTGGGCTTTTCTCCCAGGCAGCAAGCCACAGGACAAGAGGACATAGCCTCAAGCTGTGCCACAGGAGGTTCAGGTTGGACATCACAAAGAATTTCTTCATGGAAAGAGTGATTAAACATTGAATTGCATTGTCCAGGGAGGTGGTGGAGTCACTGTCCCTGGAGGTGTTGAAGAAATGGCTGGACATGGCAGTCAGTGCCATGGTGTAGCTGACAAGGTGGTGATCTGTCACAGGTTGGACTCAATGATATTGGAGCTCTTTTCCAACCTAATTGGTTTCATGATTCTGTGCTATGAACTGTAACAGCCATATTACAGTAAGGACTATGGGGCTGACCCAAATCCCCACCGACACCCACCTAGGAGGATGTGAAGATGACCATGTAGCAACCACTTGGTAATGGAACAGAGAGCCAGTGAAGAGAGAGAAGATCCCAGACCCTGGTATTGCTGTGGGTCCAGACTGTCATGTGAGGAATGGGGGATCAGATTGTAAGGGTATAATTGCCCAGGGGTGTCTTTATTCCTGGTCTGTCTTTTAAGGTCCCTAGCTTGAGCTGCCAGATGTCATAAGTGATCTGTGCCAATAGTCCTGCCAAATTTAGATGAGAGCATTCTGTTAAACATTTTATTAACACCAAGATCTAAGCCAAACACGAAAAATCACACTGGTTAGGTCTTGTTCAAGTTCTGCTGTAGACTTGGTCTTCCCACACTAACACTGGGTACAGTGGGCCAGAAGGCTCCTGGGCAGTGAGCAAATACAAATACCACTTCCTCTCTGCTCACCAATTCTCATCAGAGAAAGCCTCATGCCAGGAAGAAGAACCAGCTCTTCGTAATTGCACTGTGGGGCTCTTAGGAGCAGAAGAAGAGCAATGACTCTGGCTTCAGGATCATGGGCAGGGAATGATGGGGAGCTCACAGCAAGATGGAGGGTGCAAGAAATCCTTCTCACCCACAAAAACAAGAACTACTTTGAAAGTTGTCAGGATGAGCATTTGCACCATTGTCCTTCTCACCGTCACAGGAGTTACAGCTACTTCTGATGGTACTTTGGCACCACCTCTCTGTTAAGGGCAGGGGAGGAAAAGGCAGAATATCAGAGTGATATGTACTCAACTGTTTTTTGAGAAAGAAAAGTCTGGTAGAAGGGATCTTTACAAATTGCTGAAGGGACTTTTGGATGGAAAACCAGTAACCTGAAAATCAGACAGAGGCACAAGGAAAACAGGATTTTGAGATGTACCTAAAAGAGCATCTGTTTCTCTTTAGAGAAGAGTGGATGCTTTCTTCACTGTGTCATCACCCTCACCAGCCTTATTTCTCTTCTTTCTCTTCTTCCTGGCTGCTCTTTAGCTCTACACCTTCTTTAATAAGTATGCATGAGACACAATACACACAACTCCCTTTGGCCAGTCCAGAGAAGCTAAGAAGGACTTTTTTGCACTACTTCAGATTGTGCATGATCACTTCAGTCTGTCACAAGCCCATCAGTCCTGCACATGTTCATGGAGGTATGTCCGAGGAATGGAACGGCTCTGCTGGGGCAGAGGGGGAGGGAGAGGAGTCTACACCTGACTCTTCCTGCTGCCATAAATCATTCAGAAGAAAAAATACAAAGGGAATGGTTAGGGGTTTTCCACCTGATGGAGGGATCTGAATAAAGATTGCCAGGATATGAAGATTAAAGGAGCAGCAAAATAACCATCTGAGCTCAGAGCCAGACTTTTGGTCTGTTTTGTGCTAGGTAAAGAAAGCCAGCTAAGGCAGGGTCGGTATAGAAAGGCAGGAAATATTGCATGAGAACTGAACAGGTCTGCTGTTCTGGCAGCTTGGCTGTTAGTCTGTCTAAGCTAGCCTCTCTGGCACAAGGTGCAGTTGCTGCCCTGAATTCCTCTGCAAACACCACAGAGGCAGAACTAACTACTGTTTTTGAGTCACACTTTAGCTCCACTCTGTGCCAGGGCTCTTGGCAGCTCTCCTTTGGGTGCTGGCTGGAGCATGGCCAGCTCTGTCACGCTCATCTTAGACCACAGATGTAAAGCCTTATGGTATTGTGTTTCTCTAAAAATAAAAGGGAGGAATTCTGGTTTTACACTCCTAGAAACCAAAATTGCATTCCCACAATAGCCTTGTCCTTACACTTACAGTGTTGGTGCCTTGTTTCCTAGGACAACGTGAAACTGGTGCAAACCAAGGCAGCTTCCATCTGCAGAGGTGTCTGGGCTTGAGCAGAGTTGAAAGTCCTGTTATGTGTCAGTGATGTGGCCTGCAGCAAGAACTCAGCTGTACCACAGCTCTCAGAAGGAAGCAAAACATCTACAGTGCAGTCAGTGTATTTGTGCAGAAGCACAGCATGCAGGCTGGATCCTCCCTAAGCCTTCAGCTCTGTCTTCCACCCTCTCTCTAGTGCAATTGCGGGTGCTGTTATCACACATGCAAGTATCAATCTTTTTCTATAAGGTCAAATCTAACACACATGCAATTGGAAATTAACTCACGTTGTATAAAATGATGTCATTCCATTTCAGGTACATTGTATCCTAGCATTTAAGTAGCATATCTTCTAGGATAAAATAAATCAAGAAAAAAATGTTTGCATGTAATAATTAAGCAGCAACCTTCCCAGGACAACCACACATGACTGAAGGTAAATTTGAGCAACTCTCATTTTTGCTGTAAAAATTTTGAAGTGTTTTACCATCAGCTACAAAAACAACAAGAAAAGAGAGAATATTTTTGAGCATGAGCAGTTATTTCTGCACTACATGAAGCACAGAAATTATTCCAGTCCTGTGATCTAAGGCTCACACTAACTTATCTCTTTGCATAATCCAGGGAGCTGCAGCCTGCAGAACACAGCTCTTGAATGTTAATTTCTTTAAACACATCTCACTGGTCCTGTCACAGGGGAACCCTTGAGTTTAATTGTTCATCTGATGACATACTGCCATTGCTAAGCATCTGAACCAAGGAAGAATATTTGTCTAAGGCTGAGTTAGTTTGCATGACAAGTGCAAGGAGGATGAGAGGGCAGAGACCAGAGAAGTCCAAACTGGAAAACACTAGATCTTTGTTGTTCCTTCACTGCTTCTACCCAGGCCTGACCCCACCTCTCAAGCTTTGTGAGCCTCATTTCACATCTGAATCAGCTACTGAAGGAGTCAGGGCCAAAACCCTCATCTAAACATCGGTGATCAAAAAATCCTACTTTTCAGTCTCAGCACAGTAGCCTGTGCAGTAGTATCCAGCTTTATACCTCAGAGGAAATGCTGTGCCACTGCCCTCCCTCTCCTGTGCAGCTTTTCTACCGCTGCCTTGCAGCCTCTCACCCTTTCCTGGTACAGCCAATAAACTGGTGTAAATCCCTGCCTGAGGAGGTTTCTGCAGGACACCAGCAGGATGCAGACAATGATTCTGCACAGCACCATGAAACTGCTTCTTTCACATTTACAGACCCAGCTCCATTCTGTCCATCTGATGACACATGGAGCTGTTTGGTCACAGCAGAGTCTGAATTCTGCAGAGCTGACACACAATGTGAATGCACCCAGAGGTAAGAGCTAGAAGAATAAACAATTCAGAAGCTAAAAAAAAGATACTGCTACCTGGAGGCCAGCAAGCGGAAAACCACATGGACTTTAGCTGATACTTGTAGCTGTCCTGGTGTCTGAGTTTCCACAGTTCTCATCAGCTTTGTGCCTGCAATTCATGCTCAGCTCCATCTCTCTCTGCAGCAGCTGAGCAGCTCTGAGCACCTGCCCCTGCAAACCTTCATGCTCAGAGCTTCTTCACTCACAGGCTCGCTCTGGGGTTGGACTGTCCGCAAAGCCGCAGCTCTGCTTGGCTCTCACGGGGTGTGTTGCCTACAAAGGGACCACACAGAGAGGATCATCTCCCTTCCCTCTCTTCACACACTCCAGAGCAAGTCACAGTTCCAGAGATACCAACAAAGATGTGACCTAGGTCACAGCCACCAGTGTCCACGGCGTTCAGGACACAGTCTTTGTGAGCTCCACTTACTGTGTTTCTTCAGCTTTTCTCCAGGCTGGTCAGGTCTCCAGCCAGAAGGAAAAATACTTCACAGCTTTTGTTACAGTTTCCACTCAAAAAAGTCATATCTCTCTTTCCTCCATGAGGGTAAAAGAGATCAGATTCACATACCAGAGTCCACAGGGTTCTGTAACCAGCCTTACCCCTACTCTTTGTTCTATTTACTCCCATAGCCATCCCAAACCCTTCTGCAGGAGGGAGCATGCAACATCCTGAACATTCTGGAGTCAGAGTTTCAGCACAGGCACCTGGGAAACTCCCAGAGCAGATAAGAGCATCTCTCCTTCCTCTCACTGAACACTGGCCTTCTTGCTGGTGTGTTCAGTCCATGATGATGACAAATTTGGTTGGAATGTGCTAGATTGAGTTCATAGCCATGACTGCTGTTCAGCTGTTAGTCAGCACACCCTGGGACACATTTGGCATTATGGCATTTGTCTTCCCAAGCCACTGTTATCCCTGATGGATCCCTGCTTTCCTGTGCATGGCTGAACACCTGCCCACCAATATAAGGTACTGAATAAATTCCTTGTTTTGCTTCTCTGCACATGCAATATTGTTTTACTATTAAACTGTCTTCTTCTCAACCCTCAAGTTTTCTCATTTTTACCCTTCCAGTTCTCTCCTCAATCCCACCTTGGGAAGTAATTAATAAACAAGTGGCTGTCAGGGGGCTTAGTTGCTGGCCAGGGTTAAATCACCAGAACAGAAAAAAAAGTGCATGCATTTTTTGGTGGTACTTGTCTTTTTGGTTTGTTTTTTTTTTGGTTTGTTTTTTTTTTACTCATACCAGTATTAAACTAGTGTCTTCCTCAAAAAAAAAAACCAAAAACAAAAACCAAACAACAAACAAACAAAATCCCAAAAGAAAATAAAAAAACTAAACCTAAATCAAAAAACTAGCCAAAACTAACTAAAGGAAAAAGGTTCTAACAAATTTAATGTTGTTGGCAAGAGTGATGCCCCTTGCTATTTCATCCATGGCCCAGTGGATTGACCTGTTTAGGAGCAAAGAGCTATCAGAGCTGGAGGTCAGGGCATTGCACACCAATTGCTTCTTAGTGTTGTCCCCACTGCTGTTGGACACTTGCATCAGGAACAGGCTGCTAATCAGAAGTTCGATGGAAAAACAAAAGAAGAAAATTCATGGCAGGAGCAACAATGTAATGATATTGGCCTGTGTTATCCAAGAGTTGGAAGTCTTCCAGAAGGACAGAGCCAGTCAGAGGATTGATCTTCAGATTTCCATGTCATGAGGTGACACTGCAAACTCACAGCAGAGAAAGTATCACAATGACCTTTCTTCATCCACTCTTGGAAGAAAATGAGGGGAAAGGAGTGAATGTCATAGGGGTTTGGTTTTGGGGCAACAAGTGGCAGGGAGCAGCTTAGGAAAATGTTCATCTTTTATTAGGAAAACAAGAAGCCCCAAATCTATAGGTTTCCAATTATATATCCACACATGCCAGTTGCTCTTGTGTGACTCTTTGGCATGATGTAAACTGATGATTTCTCTGAGTTTTTCCTCTAAAAAATAGGTAGGCAAAGATTCTTATTATGAAAATCTCATAACTGAAACTGCTCAGAGCAATGTGCATCAAACTGTGCTTTTTGCTGACAAGGAAAGTTGAGGACAGGAGGTTGTTCTAGAGCAGACTGCATATCCAAGTGGCTGCTTGGGGCTTCTGGCCAGTGAGATGCAGGCCAAGTCACGTGCCTTCAACAAGGCATTCCAGATTTGGATATCATCCAGATTAACAAAGGCATTGGGGAAGACAAAGAGCACCTTTGAAGTGAGAGAAATTGTGCACTTCAGAAAATTAACTGAGTTTACTTCTGTGAGGGTTTATTGGTGTTTCATGCTTTCACTGCAGCACTCTCACTAGTGATAACATGGGCTTCAGCAGTGACTGTGTCATCAAGGTAATGACTGGAGCTGCTCTCTGCAACAGGGAGAGCAGGCAATGTTGTGTGCCTTAACCTGAATTTTGGCATGATCTCCTACAACCTTCCTGTGGACAAGATGGAAAAGTAAGGGTGAGAGAAGTGCACAGTGACATTGATGTACAACTACAGAGCTGGAAATACCTTTATGATGGATGTTGAATTTCTGAATGCCTTAATTTGCTTCAACCAAAAATGCCTTAGAATTAAATATTCAGATTCAACATTTAGAAAGACCTTTGAGTGTTCCCTGAAGTCTACCAACAATAAAAAAATGCACAAAAAAAAAAAATCCCCACAATGAATCAAGTGCTGTTTTGGCTCAGTTTAAACTCTCTGTCTGCCCTTAAAGATGTGTTGTTATTTGCCTGACACATAAGATAGAGATTAAAGAATAGATAGCATATTTTAGAACTGTTGCCTTGGTTTTACATGTAACAAACACATGAGGAAGAACACTGGCAAGTCTATGTAGTCTCATGCACCAAGATATGAATAACCATATTGAATAACCAAGATATGAATAAGAATATATGGAGGCATATCAATAAATGTATTCCCATGCAAATATAAGAGAAAGAACATTTTCAGTCCACTTTTGAAGTAGAGAAAATGCTGGAGGTGAAAAGAAGATAATTTCTCCCCCACATTCACCCAGATGCTTAATTGTTCTGTATGTCAACTCATGATGCAGCAGCAAAATATTGTTCTCATGTAGCACCTTGCATTATCCTGGTAAATGCAGTCCTAGGTGAATTACTCTCTATGTTACAGTCATTCCTAATAATGCTCTGAAGAACTGTACAGCCTGAGACTTGAGACAAATGAAATTTCCATGTAAATCTAGAATCTTGGAGTTATTTTAATTGGATCTGTTTTTGTTCCTTCTTCAAATCTATCCTTTACCTCACACTTATTTACAGAAATAAAAGAAACATTGTAGTAGTTTCCACAGGAAAACAAACCTAGCACAATGGAAGGCACTCAACTGATTTGAATCATTTGAGCTTTACACACGCTGTCAGGACCCACCTCATTAACAAGTGTACTGAACATTTCACTCAACTTTGAGTCCAAGCAACTTGGTACAGCCAGGAGCCATCACTAGTCTGGGTCAAAATTGCCCAAGTGCCACAGAGAAGTTGCTCTGGTCCTTCCCTGCTAGGGCCTGCCAGGCTGAGATTGAAGCAGTAACATCACCACTGCAGATGGGGGTATCCAGCCAGAGCATGAGAGAAAAGAAAGCAGGAGCATCTCTCTTAGTAGCTCCTTTCAAGCATCCCAGCCACAGGTTTCACATCTCTCAGCGACAGCGAGGCTCAGCATCGCACCCTGGAACCACAGGATCACAAACAGACTTTGGAAGTTTGCCCATTTGCAGATAACCCCTTCTTGAACTCTCTTGGAGGAGGAAAGAGAGCGCACCTCACACCAGGAGAGGAAACTACTCCAAGTCTCAGCATGGTATCCGTGTCAAGCAAATGAAAGGCTATCACCAGATCTTCTAACAAAGCTGTTTCCCCTGCAGTTTCTTTTCTCCCACAGACAGTTTGCCTCAGGTGCAGGTCATTCCAGTGAAGGCCCAGCACAGATGGTAAAAATGACAAAGTCCCTCATTGGTTCTTTCTTCATAGTCTTTCCCTGTCATTTGTATACTCTGCCACGTTGTGACTAATTACTGACTGTAAAATAATGTACATATGCTAGGCAGTGTTTGGGCCTTTTCTTACTGCTTCTAGCTGCCTAATTTTTAAATCTTTAATAAAGTGAATTTAACCTATGACTTTCTGTGCTATTTTTTTCCTATCACCTTCTTGATGTAGTATGTAGTATGTTCGCACTAATGGGACAAAGTGAGCAAGGTGTAGGTGGAGCTTCTTGTGAGAAAACAAGCCATTACTTCTAACTTTCCATTACCAAAACAGAGATCAGAAAGTTTCAAGTCTTCCCCTGCCACACATGCTTATCTGGAAGGCAGAAAGTCTGTGACCACAGGTTCTTTAAGTTTTACTCAGTGTATCTGTCCATCAGAGGTTATGAAAAATCCACCCCCATATTTTCAGTGTGTGAGCTCTCCAGAGAGCTCTATCCTGTTCTATCTATCCTAAGTTAGCAATACCTTGCTAGTAAGCACCTGTTAATCTTCAGCGTGTTTACTCACACAATAGCACTTCTAATGTGTGTAGGATTAGAGTTAGAAAACTACATGCAATTACCTGCTCAATAGAAAACAGGAAGTCTGAAATATGGAAGAAGGCTGAATTTAGGTTAGGCTACAGAGTGTGACATCTTAATCCAGGGACCCTTTTCTTTCATGCAGTGGGCCTGATGCAAGTCATAGCAGTGGCTTTGGGACCTTCTGCGTAGTGAAATGTGTCACTTTGGAAAGGGCTTAGATTAAAAAGGAGAGGCTAAAAAGATTTAATCCAAAAAAGACCACCCTTTCACTCAAAAGAAACATGAGTAGGAAGAAAAGCCTTTTAGTCTGGTGAAACTACCATGTTTTTTTCACAAGTAGGCTTTATGCAAGTCCTGTGCAGAATCATGAGCGAGTGCCTGTAGATAGGATGGAGTCAGCTCTTAAGGGTGTGAAACAGTTCCCATTATAAAAGTCTGTTTTCTTTGGTTTATAATATTATCAAATTTATGAGTTGGGGCTAGAATTATCTGTGGTAAACATCCTTAGCCTGATTTTTTTTAATTTAATTTTTCATTTAGATAAATAATTCAATACCATCTTACTCCTACCATAAAGTGTGGATAATCTTTCATCTGAAAACCTGTAGCTGTGACATATCTGAGATTTGGTAGTTAATGTTTTGCAGTGTTTGCCTTTCTGTTAGTGCTGAGTCCCCACAAAGGCCTGGCCAGAATTAATCAGGGCACAAAGACTTCATAAGTGTACAATTCATATATGCAGTGCACTATTCACTGAATCTTTCTTCCCAAATAAGATAGTCATGTATGTTCCTTTCTTCCCAAAAGAGCATCCAGAGAATGAAAGCACATGTATAGTCCAGTGCTGCTGTAAGATCTTATACCCAGATATGTGGATGTTGACCCAGATCCTAGGAATCTTGGCAAAAGCAATTATAGAATTTTGAAACAGAAAGATTACTAAAGACAGGAAGATACCTGTATAAATTAAAATTCAAGCCAATTCTCAGCCTTGAAGTAGGAACAAAATGAAAACAAAGGGCTAGGCCTGCCATTTCAGAAAAGGGATATAGAGTGAGAGTGACAGCCCTAGGTGAGTAACAGGACAGAGAACAAGACCCATTGCATTTCCCAAGTCAGGGGGATTTAGGATTGCTGGATTTGTCATGAGTCTCTGGGGCTCAGAGGAATAGTCTCACAGAAGTATCTCAAGAGGAAAGCTGTAACCATGACCATCAAACCAAATCCCAAATACTCATGAAGAACAACAAGGAAACTGAGGAAGAGTGACAAACAAGTGTTCCCATTTAGTCCACAAGCCCCATGCTGAATGAGCTTGCTTTAGGAACTTGCTTATAAAGTCTGTTCCTGGTAGGTCACATAAGCCTGAAAGAGAAGTCTGTGTGGCAGAAAGATGACAAGAGTGAAGAGCTGGTAAAAAACATAGTCTAACTTTACCTGTCCTGTGTGGGTCAGTCGCTGTCCTGGGAGCCTGTGGCACGGAGATCCTTGGGTTCCACTTTACAAAGGTATTCCACATAGAGACACTTTTCTCAAAAAATGGGTCAAAACCAGCAGAACCAATGGTTGAAGCAGAAAGTCATGGACCAGCCTTTCTTTCTGCTTTTTTGTGTGGTGTGACAACACCATGACCAGTGGCAATTACTTCGAGCTGGCCCCTTTTAGCTATTGAAGAGAAAGAGCACTGCACAGTTTCAGTAATGGAATTACATTTGTCCAAAGTCCACGTGAAAACCTTCATTTCATTACATATTTAGTATCTGCTTTACTGTCTGGGAGGCCTCAAATTTGCCAGTGAGTGAGCCCCTTGAGAAGGGAGACATTGTAAAGATGCTTTTTCTACAGAGAAATTCTATGGTTGTTCTTGCTTCTGGGACATATACAAATCAAATTTTTCTTTATAAAAATCAGATGCTATGGATAGGTTTCTCCCCATTTTATTTTGTCCTGCATCACTGAATCACATGAAATTACAGCCACTGTTGGGAATTATCACAGAAGCCATAATATGTCTGCATTGGTGAAAACCTCTTTGTTTGGGTTTTTTTGTTTGTTTGTTTTTTTAACCTGCCCTGATGTACCAAACTCGTTTCTTATGATCAGAACAAGAATGACCACATCAATGACTAGACACAGCAAGAGGCAGAGACAAACCTGTTACAGTCTGATTTTGGATATTTTGATATTTCCTGTGCCTGAGACATTTCTTATGCTCTTTCCCTCACAGCCGCTCTCTCGTCAGCAGTACATCTGAAGAACACAGACAAAAAAAGTAAGATTTCCACCTAATACAGTCAGTAGTTTGACTGTTAGTTAAAAGGAGCTTCTGCACAGCCACATCCATGTTTTATTAAATATTTGAGAAATTATAAGCATACTAAGAGGTACCACCTAGGCATGCAGGTTTATATATGTGCCTGTGTAGGTAGTAGAGTTTCTAAGCAGTGTAAGCTCTGTTTTTTAAAAAAAAAGTGATTTTAAAAATGTTTCTTGAAAAAAAAAAAAGCAATGTGGAATGTAAATCAGCCACCAGAGCCAAGAGAACATTTTCCTTTTGCACTGAGAAGCAGCACAGTAAGCACTTCACAAAACTAGATTGGGGTTGCTATTAGCTCTTTGTGGTAATGCAGCTGCATGACAGAAAGCCACAAAAAATCCTGTAGCAGAAAGCTCCACTGCCCTGAATATATATTTTAAATTAACATGAATATCAAGTTGGCAGAGTGAAAGTGGTCTTGCTGGAGCAAAAAGGTGCTTGGTTATTATTAATGGAAGTGCTGATCATGTATCTAAGCAAGTAACTCTCTACCACTCAGGTAAGTCAGGTGGCTGTTTTAGTATTTTGGAGACAGGGAACAAAGGACAGAAACCTAGGATATCCTGTCAGGCCTGCCAGTAATTGCCAGAGAGGGCAGGAGAAAATTGCAGTAATAGAGGGTTCTTTCTGGTACAGGTTCTCACTGAGGCAAGTATCCAATGGACAAATCGGCTTGACAAGTGCTCCAAGCTCCCCCAGGCTATGTGATTTTGCTTCTGATTATGCTGAATTTTCCAAAGTATGCATATGGAAGAGAATTGGTAGTTCCCAAGCCTAAGGAGAACGTGCCAGGTGTCCATGACATCTGCTCCATTCCTTGTGTTCTCTTGAAGTACCTGGGAGACCTTCAGTTTTCAGGACATGGGCTCAGAACTCCACTCTTGCTAAAACCTGAGCACCACTTCACTGCAAAACCATCAACACCACAAACATAAGAAGCCATATATTTTTACCATTTTATAGAAGGACTGGGGGAGGCTATGTAATTTTCACATTTTCAGTGCTAAAGAAAGAATATGTTTTTTCTACTAGCTCAGAATAAGAAAAATCTCTCTGATATGAAACATAGACAAGAAGAAACTCCAACCCCATTTGAGCTTTGCTGTAGGGTTTATCAGTCACAAATCAGCCCCATAACAGAGGCAAGGCAAAGAAGGTACAGGAAACCCAGCTCTGCAAAATGACATGAGGTGGAAGCTCCCCAGCTTCAAGAACCTAATAATCAACCAGAATAATGGGGTGTCATGGCACAGAAGTGAAGAGAGAACTGTGAGTCTGGTTGCTGAAGATGTACTGCATAACAGGAATCTGGCACAAGCCAGGCTGTATGGAAGACCCATGTGAGACAGAGACAAGATCAGGCCTGAATATAAAGTGCAGAAGCCACTTGTGCCTTGAGTGAGAGGAGCATAAGTGCAATGGGAAAGTCAGACTGTTCTTTGGAACTGCACTTCCAATGATAAACATGTTCCAGGATAACTGGATGATATGACAGAAAGAGCTGAAGTCCTCTGGAATTTAACTGTCTGCATTTGGCATTAGGACAGACTTTAGGGAGGAGTGAAAACCTATGAGAACTCAGTACCAAACTTAAAAAATTTACAACATATCTTATGAACTAAATATTAAACTTCTGAAAACTAAATACCAAATAAATATCACTGAGGACATGGAGTATACACACAGCTTTTCTGCAAGTGCTTAAATAGTTCTAAGAAATGCACCCCTTTGTAAGGTCTTTTTGGTTCAGTGCTGAAAATATGACAAGATTTTGCTTATGGTACTTAAAAGGAAATGGTGTCACCACTCCTCAGTGAGTTCTGCTCACAGCACTACTGCATGGGAGCCTTGAAATCTCATTCAGACACACAATTCTAAGAGCCAATGGAAACTTTTGTCCTCATCTTATCAGTGGTTTAGATACTTCTTCTTTAGAATTAAAAGGAATTTCTGAAGAACTAATGACGTAAGAATGCAACCACCATCCTTTATTGCATTATCAGTGGAGATTTCAGTTACCATTAAAAAGGGTTTTTGTAGTGCCCAGCTTGGCAAAACAGCCATAAGGCTATGAGGTGTCTATCAAGGTTTTCAGACATCCATATATCTGCCTTCATCTGTATTTCTCGCAGTAATGACATTGCAAATACAGTAATACTACCAGAGTCAGATTTAGCTCCTGTTGACAACAGAGTGAAAGGTCAGAATATCAATGACAGGAATATCTACTATAAAAGGAAGCTAATAACAAATACAAAGTTGGTTTTTTAAAGTACACATTGCTATTTGTAGGATCATAAAATGGGCTGTGTGTCACTCATAGCTACCACTGAGCAGGACATCCTTGGTCCAGAGGACTGCATTTAAAGTGCACATAATGCTAGGGCTTCATATGGGCTTTGTCAGCATCCAGATTTTTATTCAAAATCAAATTTAGATTTTGCTTCAGTTGGATTATCCTTTGGGTAATAATCAGCCTGGAGAGAACCCTACTTATCTCTCTGCAAAAGGATTTAAAAATCTACAAGTTATAGCCTGACCAACAGTGCAAAAGATCTGGCTGGAACGATCTCAGAGATTTGGAACTGTCTGGTGTCAAATCCTCAGGATAAGATTGCAAATGCTCACAATGCACCTGGTGTAACAAGCAGGCTTGTTGGCCCTTGCTTATTTTTACTGCTACTGGTATTTCAGCTCATGCATATGAACTTTTTCCTTTTAAGTAATTTGCTTAATATCTTTACATTGGGAGTTTATCTTACATTGAATCAAATAGAGTATATTAATTTCATGTGTTGCCTGATAATGTCATCTAAACACAACATGTTAAGAGACAGGGAAAGCACAAACAACCCTCTAAACCCATGAGTCTCAGCCCATTACGCCAGGAAAAACACTGAATTATGAAACTCCTTCCTGTATGTACCCTGTCACAATAAAAACTGCCTTTGTATTCTGTGTTCTGTATTCTGTATTCTGTATTCTGTATTCTGTATTCTGTATTCTGAACTGTATTCTGGCCCATTTATGTACACTGAATTGAGAGGCAACTACAAATTCAATGCTTTGTTTGAAAACAACCATTTAAATTACAGCTAGCAAGCACATCAGAGGCAATGTTCCCCTGATTCAGTTCTGCTTGTTTCAGGTCTTATGCCATGGGGTTGAAGCATGAATTCTTAACAATGCTTAAATTCTTAAGTCTTTGGACTTAATGTGAAAAAGATTCTCATTAAATTATATTTTGTCACTTTTCTTATTCTCAAATATACACATGAATAAAGTTAGCTTACTTAAAAAAGATAAATCTTCTCAGGAGTACAAATGGGGGTAAATGTCAGTATGGATTAAAAAAAAAAATCTAATAAAACTTTTTAATTTGAATATTTTAAGACAAAACTGCATATAATGATGACCAATTATTATGGCATACCTATCCAAGCAATTACATTAGGTAAAAATCATACAGTGGTACATTCTTCTGAAGTTTCACAAAAAGTAGACCTTCAAAAATATTATAACACCACATCACCTTTGCCAAATTCTACTCCTTTGAACAAATAAAATCTTGGGCTCTGGGCTGAGTAAAGTATTTCATTCCAATATATATTTGAAACAGGACAGCATCATCTGGTATGACCACAAGGTGGTGATGAAAGGGTAACTGGAGTGGGTTTTTTAATATGCTAAGATCACTCACAAGTCAAATGCCTGATTTTACACACTGAACAATGAGCTAAATAAGGATTAAATATTTTGCTTTATTTTGCTAAATAAGGAAAATAAGGATTATTAGACAACATGTTTTGAAACAGCTGTGAAAGTGATATTTTGGATCTCGGTGAACTCCAGCAAAACCCAGGGGCTAGAACTGAGGAAAAGGGTCCGTTTTCTCCTCTAGAAGAAACAAAAGACCCATCTCTCAGATCCTGCTGCTACAATCGCTGAAAAGTAGGGTGGAACGTAAATAGAAACAACAGGAGAACTCTGTAACATAGATGGGATGTTACTTTGAAAGTAATTTCTGGTCTTTCAGTATTTCTGGTGAAACAGAAGCTTGTAACACATTTCCCAGCAGATACATCAAGCAAAGAGAAAAGGTAAATTTACAGATTCTTTCTCACAGACTGCATGTGTGATCAACTTCATCACATTTAAATATTAGTTATTCCAGCTGCATGGGCCAGGTATTTTTAAGAGAGTTGCATTATTTGAGTTCTCAGATATATTTTTTTTTTTTACTCAAGACAGTACCTAAAAAGATTTGATGTATCTGTAGGGTACAGAGCCTGGGCTGAACTCTATGTTACAAGTGTTCTCCAGTGACTTCTGTTCTGTTTGTTCTGATCCTTCTGGACTTAAGTTTCGATCTTTGATTCTCACAGAAATAAAATACTAACAGATTTCAAAAAACCTCTGTGATTTCAAGGCATTAACTATATATGCCATTTCATATACAGCCATTTTGTCTTCTAGATGGTATTACTGAAAGAAATCTTGGCAGGGTTAAGTTGGGAAGCTTGAGCTGGTCTAGGTAATGAAGTAAATGTATGTATCCCAAACTACCCTGAAAGCAAGCAGAATATTTAATCACAGAAGATTTAATTCTCTGTTCAGACATTCTTTGGATCACAATAATATATTGAAAAGTTGATCTGGGGAGAAAACAAAGCTGCCGTACTCTTGCTGCATATTAACTGAAAGCCATGCAAAACTCATTAGTAAGCTACTTTTGGTATTTATCAGGGTAAGCAGTTGTTCCTTTTTGCAGGGCTCAGGTTGTAAATTCAGATTATAATCAAAGGGCACAGGGTTCAAAAAGGCAGCCCAAAGTGGGAAGTTTAAAATGCTCTACTCAGTACCACACTTTTGTCTCATCAAAATTCATGTTGCAGCATTTCCTGGATTTTAGTGCTGCTTCATTCTACTTTCAGCATTTTTATCTCAAAGAGTAGCTACAGCAGTTTCTAAAGAAAGAACAGAACAGCATGAGGAAGCATGTCCCCAAATTACAGTTTTTGAGCTTCTGACTCACTGGCTTCTTCTTCTTACTATTCAGACAAGCTTGCCAAACACTGGGGTATTGCAAAAGTCAAATGTCATCACTCATATTCACCAGTACCTAGTTTAAAAAATCTGACCTGATTAAAACATAAAACTCCAAATTTATTGTCACTACCATCACGTTCTTTGCTTCACCTGAAGTGTTGTCAGTATTGCCAAGTTCTCAAATTAAGTGATATTTGGAGATCTGCCCCAGATGGATCCATGTGTTTCTGAGATCTCATGTTTTAGTCATTGTTGTTACAGAGCAAAATCACCCAAGCAAATGCAGTTCTTTGGCAATGATATGAATAGTGGACAGCAAGCTGAGAAATTATTTTTTCCATTTTCAGGGATATCCAGGCTCTATTTTCCAGATCATATAAATGACATATACCAGTCTGTGCCAGATTGGCCTCATTTGCTCTGCTGTAGAAAGCTGAGCTGATTTCTTGTTATACATCAGCATCAGAAAAAAAACCTGTTAGGTTAGCAAGTCTGCTAACATGGGAGAAGCCCCATGGGCTCTCAATTTCCAATTTATGCATTCCCATCATAGCACAGGCATCATATTTATGGAATACATGTAGCCTTGGGAGTGGAGCTTCTCTGGGACAAAAGCAACATTTACAATTCACTTATAAAAAGTAAAGATGACAGAATGAGCCAGTAGAAAAACTGGAAGAGAGATCTTTACCTCTAGACTATCCTGTCAGATAGTCTAGAGGTAAAGATCCCCAGATCAAGTCTGCCTTCCTCAGAAAGTATCAAGAACAGCACCATGAAATCAGGAAATTCCATCCTGCACATTAAAAGAATTGAGACTGTCAGGAAAAATCAAGGCTTGATGAATAAACTGACCTTTCTGGAGTTATACCAGAGATTCTTTTGGATTTAGACATCTTAATTAAACCAACTTTAACTGAACTGTTTTATGTTCTTCTCATCTCATACCAATTCAAGGCAGGAAAAGGAAGTGATTTTACATTAGCCCATAAATGAGCAGTGTATATCCTTATCACCAGACAGTGTTGAAATAAGAAAGAAAGCAAGCCTGCATAAAACATAAATAATGAATTATGGTAAACATGAGAAATTAGAAAAATGCAGGCACAATACTGAAACAGAGACTAAGCTTTATGTACTGTCATTTAAACCAATACCTAACTCCTGAAGATAAGAAAGTGTCTTGCACCTTTGAATGATCTGATGCTGGACTTGAATGTCTTCAATAGATATAGAAATAGAAATATTCATTCTACTAGAATCATCTGCTCTCATGCTTACTGCAAAGTAAGACAGAAATAATTGTCCAAACCTGCAAAATCAGGCAGAAGAATAATCTGCTTCTGTTTACACATGCAGCATCTGTTGCAGAAAATGAAGTCAATACCTCTACACCCTGCAAACATCTCCATCCACCAGTCTGTCTCCACTAACTTCTATTGTCTTATGTCAGAAAAAAATTCCCCACAGATTCTCATGTTTTCTTAGTCTGGCTACTTAAAATAACGGAGGATAGGTCAGCCTTAGTATCCTGTCCAGCTACAGTGGGGATAATAGACACAGCACAATATTCAGAGCAGTGCCAATGTTAGTCCCAAACTAGCTGAGCTAGCAGATTTGCAGGCCACATCATTGGAGTGCTGCAAAGGGTTTTTAAATGAAAAACTTCCTTCTTCATATCCTTAGCTTGCCTATTGTGAGAGATTGCTAGGGAGCATCTCCATTGGAAAAAAAATAGCCTCACTCTTTGTTGTCAAGTGAAGACATCCTGTTCATTTCTTAAGTCAAGTATCTAAGGAATCAGAGAAGTGAAACATCTTCCTGTTGTAAAAGCAGAGCCTTAAAAATTCCTCATTTCTTTGCAACTTCCTGGCCAAAGAAAAGAGGGGCAGACTCCAGTGCTTTGGGTATCCATAAGTGAGGGGAGTTAGGCTTCATCTGGAAGTTCCTGCCCCTTTCCCCTCATGAAACACGTGTCAGTTCATCCGGTCCTCTGAGCCACTTCCTCCTCACTTTTCAGTCATCTGCTCTCAGAGCACTTTCGCAAGTGAGCCCAGTGTTCCTTGCACAGTCTGGAGCTTTGTTCAAGGGGAGCCTTGCTGGGAGGTAGGCTAGAACATAACCACAGTGTATCACAAAATTAAGCTCCTAGGCATCGTGACGTGCTCAGGAGCCTGGGCGGGTGAATATCATGTGTTTTAAGGATCTTAATGCTGATTCCAAGAGAGCCACAACATTTCACCCCAGCAGGAGCTGTGTGCATTTGGTGTGTCAGTGACCCAGAGCTGGCTCCAAGTAAACTGATGGGCCATTGCATTGCACTGGGTGGACTGTTCCATGCCCACCAGGTAGCACAGAGCTGCACACACAAGTTGCTGTGCCCTGGCTGTGTGCAGAGCTGTGCTGACTTCACTGCTCAGCTTCTCTGTCTGAAGCCAGCTCAAAGCCAGCCCAGGGAGCTCTGCACTGTCAGCATCTGCACAGCACGGACATGGCCTGCAGAAGCTGTTAGAACTGGACCCCCAGAAGTGATGGGAAGCAGAATTTCAGACAAGGTTGAAGGGAGGCCTTTAGTACTTTTATCACCTACACTCAACCCCAGCAATTCTTTGAAACATGAGTAATATTTTATTTACCTACACATGTGTATAAAGGATTAAAAACAACCCTGAATTCAAAGTTGGGTCCCCCAGTTTCAGTCTTGTTATTTAAAGTAAGCTTCCCTGAATGGAGAAGGACTCTGGGAATGTGGGCTTCACCTTAGCATTACCTACCCTCCAGTAGGAGTTTTGTAAAAGGAAATTTATTCTCATCAGGACTTTCAGGTGCGTGGGTGTTTCCAGGAATAAGCAACACCCAACCACAGAACAACCAGGAAGAGGCTTTATAAGCATATTGTGCCACTTTGCTGCCACAAAGGTTATAAATTATATCTCCATAGCCAGCCCGCTGCATTATGCTGTTCTACCAGGGGGCTTGCCATGTGCTGGGATCCGTGAGCTAGGAAATGACCACTGCACACTGGCCTTCATGGCATGGTGAACACAAAAGCTCAGATTCCAGAGTCTGCAATTGCAAACATTCAGACAATCAAATCTGAGCTGACCTGTCAATCATGTTCCATGGACGAACTCTGTTAGATCAAGAAATGGAATAGCTGGAGGAACATTAAAGTGCATCATCTAAGTAGATAGAGAAGTTTTGCATCTACCTGCACAAAAAATGATGCTATGGGTACTTTCATTTTCTCTTTCACATACCTCCATGTGCAAAATTAAAGTATTTGTTACAGAGTATGCAAATAAAATTTCTGAATTTCATTTTCCACCACTGTAACAAGTTCTAGATTTTAAGACAAGTTGGGGTGAGCACTTTGTAACTGAAACAGATCTGTCAGTACACAGAGAATCATGATCCTTTCCTATAACCGTTTCCAACTTCAGAGATACACTAATTTATTTCCAGACTACCTGAATCTTTTGGATTCTCAGCTGACATGGAAAGAGACAGCAGGGAGAATGCTTGCATGGAGAAAATAATGGCATGTTCATGAGAACTCAACAAAACCAGTCCAGTTTAAGTTTGTACCAGATGGGGTTCCAGCATTCTGGTATTCATATCATTGGAAACTAAGTTCTTGGAACAAATTTAATTTTTGTCTGCACTTGGTTAAAAGTTAAAAACCAGCTTTAAAGTCCCTGCACTTCTTGTTGAATTAGTTATTAACATGGAATCTGCTATCAGCAAGGACTTTAAGCTGAGTAAAACCACTTCAAACAGAGCAGATCACAGAGCCTGCCAAATAATATCTGATGACATTTATGATAATTAACATAAAATGGCACTGCAATAACCCACACTGAAAACCACAGGCAGAGCCTAGATCTGTGCTCTTAGAACTCAGAAGACAGGGAAAGTTCAGTCTCCAGCAAGGCTGTGAGGATTCTTCAAAGCACTTTAAATGAACAATGCTTGAGTTTTTCTGCTGCTGTGTGGAAACAGGGACTTAATTGAAGCATATCTTTAATTGCTGTAGTTGGCAATGTCTTCATCCTCAACTATGCCTCAAACTTCAGCTTCAGCTATCCCAGTCTTTCCACTTTTCTTCCTTTATATTAAATGCACACTATATTTCTAATTCATGCAACCAGCAAATCCTGACAACTTTCATTTCTACTACATGCATTATTTCTTCATATAGGTCATCCTCTGTCCCACTCTGTTCTTTCACAGGATCAGATGTGGCAATCTGGTAAAGTTCCCACTGACTGGAAAAGGGGAAACATATCCCCTTTTAAAAAGGAAAATAATGAAGACCCAGGGATACTACAGGCTCAGTCTTCTGTGCCTGGCAAGATCATGGAGCAGATTCCCCTGGAAATTATACCAAGGCACATGGAAAGTCAGGAGATGATTTGTGACAGCCAGCATGGCTTCACTGGCAGATTGCAGGGCCTTCCATGAAGGGTGAGGGCATTGGTGGATGAGGGAAGAGTAACTGATGTCATCTACCTTGCCTTGTGCAAACAGAGCACATGACACTGTCCCACACAACATCCTCATCTCGGGACTGGAGAGGCTCAGGCCACACCACAGTGGACAAGGATTTGACTGGATGGTCACACTCACTGCAGTCATGGGCTCAGTGTCCCAGTGGAGAGCAATGAGCACCATTCCTCAGGGGCTGGGATGGGGCACTTTAACACTTTTGTTTCTACAAGGACAGTGGGACTGAGCACACCCTCAGCGAGTTTGCCCACAACACCAAGCTCTGAGGTGCAGTCAATACACTGGAGGGAAGGGATGCCATCCAGAGGGACATGGACACACCTGAGAGCTGGGCCTGCACAAACCTCATGAAGTTCAACAAGGCCAAGCACAAGGTCCTGCACTTGGGCCAGGGCAATCCCAGGCACAAACACAGGCTGGGTGGAGAATAAATCAATAGCAGGCCTGTGGTGAAAGATTTGGGGGTGTTTGTGGATGAAATATAGCATCCTGTTGCCGCCCAAAAGGTCAAACACATCATTTTGCACACAGCCAGGATGTTCTTGGCTTTCTGGGCTGCAGTAAAAGCGGTGTGGCCAGCACAGCAAGCAAGGTGATTCTCACCCTCTTGCTCTGTCCTGGTTACACCCCACCTGGAGTTCTGCATCCAGATCTGGAGCCCACAAATTAAGAAGGATGTGAACCTGATGGAGAGAACCCAGAGGAGGGCCACCAAGATGATCAGAGGGCTGGAACACCTGTACCATAAAGGCAGACCGAGAGAGTTGGGGTTGTTTAGTCTGGAGAAGAGAAGGCTTCAGGGAGACCTCAGAGCAGCTTTCATAATGGCAACCTGCTAGAGAGCTGGAGAGGGACCTTACAAGGGCATGTAGTAACAGGACAAGGGGCAATGGCTTTAAACTAAAGGAGGGTAGATTTAGGTTAGATATAAGGAAGAGATTCTGTTCTGTGAGGGTAGTGAGACTCCCTCTGGGAACAGGTTGCCCAGAGAAGCTGTGGATGCCATCCCTGACAGTGTTCCAAGGCTGGGTTGGATGGGGCTTTGAGCAACTTGATCTAGGGAAAAATGTCCCTGCCTATGACAGGAGGGTTGGAAATAGATGATCTTTAAGGACCATTCCAACCCAAACAATTCTAGTTTCCTATGAATTCTATGTCATGGGATCCTGGCTCTCAATATGTAACTTGGAGAAAAGTCTGCTGCTATTACTTGTCACTTCTTGTGGTAAACTTCTGTTTTCTGTCATGACCTGCTACACACTTCTCATATCTCACTTCCCAAATTCTGTGCCCTCAATTAAAGAGTTCCTTCCAAAGTATCTTATTGACATCTTAAATAATTCTTCCCTAAACTATCTAGCTGTCTAATTTCTGGTTCTGAATTAATTTCTATAGTAAAGATCTGCCATGATGACAAGTTAAAGTTGGATTTTTGTTATTTAGAAGAGAGTTTGCTGTCTTCCAAAATGTCCTCTATCCCACTGCATTTCTTATTTTTTTTTTGTTTATTCGGCAATCTTGTATCCAGTACACATTTTCTACATCTTAATATTCTTTTGTCTTTGCATCAGATTTGAGCACTTCTTTTACATTTGAGGCCTGGCACTGCTTACATTTTGCCTATTTCCAATTTTCTTATCTTTACTTACATAATCATTTCTTCTTCCTCTCCACGCCCGTGTCTAAAATACAGTGATGATATCTGTTTACATGCATTACTAATTCCATGGTTAATGGTAAATACTCAGAAAATAAATCAGTGTTACTGTGAATAGCACATTGAAAACCTCAGAACAATAAAGAGGAGAGTCAAAATCCTGTAATGAATTTTAAAAATTAAGTGGATAAAAATATAAAGAGCACCCTCCCACAAAAAGCAGTAGCCACTGAGATGTTCCTGGGACTAAAATCATCCATCTGATATTGTGTTTTGCATTATTTTCTTTATATGACCATTATCAGTCTTCCTTTTACTTATTTACATAAGAATTTAATTCATGCTCCTCAGTTCCAGCGAGCATCAATACAGACCATTTTGGAACACCAGTCTGATCAAACAAAATTACCAGAACATCAGACTGGAGTCACCACAACAGTTTAAACATAGTGTGCAGTCCTAACGCCTGAGCCAGTTAATTTCCTGCCAACTTTTATCTATTTTCTGTCTTTTCCTCTTGTGTCCCTGTCCTCATTGCTAATTATTCTGACTTGTAGCTTTTAATAGCTGAGGCCTTTTCTCTACCACTGGTCCTCAGAACTGTGCTGGGGAAATGCTGTGGCTTAGGAAAGGAGGGGGAACCCTGAGTTGTAAATTATTGTACCAGTGAGGAAGTGGAGAAACTGATACAATATTATTTTAAAACAACCTACACAAGAGTATTCTGAAAAAAACAACAACCCCCAAATATATTTTTCAGTGAAAGATGTGGGCAACATTCAATTTCTGGTGACAAATATTTAGCATAGACTTTTCATTCTGAAAAAGTTTCCCCCTTCCCCTCTGAACAAGGGCAAATCTCATCATTCTGATTGCAGGACTGTAAGTATTACCTTATCCACAATAATTGTTGTTTCCATTTCTTTATTCATAAAAAGAAAAAGCTAATGAAAGTCATCACTTCTCTTTAAAATACTGATTTAACCTTACAATTTTGAGGTAGCTTTTCCTCAAAGAACACCCCAGTTTCTTATTTAAAGACAGTATTTTCCTGTGGAAATTTTCAGGAAAATTACTATGTCGCCTGTAGCAGAGTGAGCCACAGGATTTTGGAGCTCTTAATTCACCCCATACAGGACTAACCTAATACACACATGTGCTTTACCCAAATCCTTCTCATCTACACAAAACTCTTGTCTGTCCTATTTGTGTTCCCACACTGCTCAGCATCTTCCCCACAGTACCAACATTTATGCTGCTTTATGCATCCCATCTCTTTACTCTCAAGGGTTGTCTCCTCTCTTCTCCCTGAAGTACCTCCATCTTTGCTGGTTCACAAGTCATGGCACTTGGTGAAAAAAAATTATAAAAGGAAGGAACCTTATTAAAGTTTGAAAACAATTCCCTATGCACAAAGAATACTTCGCTTTTTTACAGTTTCTAGTACCCATAAAATTAATGGTGTCCCCTGGTGGGATTTCAGCAGGCAAACTTCTCCACTGCTGCTCACTGGCAAGTCCATCCTCTGGGATAACACATTTCAGCAGTGGGGGGGCAAACACCCAAGGAACTTCACCTGGCGAAAGGAGTGAGAATGTGTGAAAGAAACAGCCCTGCAGAGACCGAGGCTGGAGAAGGAGAGGCAGGAGGTGCCCCAGGGGCTGGAGCAGTGATTCCCCTGCAGCCCCTGGTGCAGACCATGATGAGGCAGCTGTGCCCCCACAGCCCATGGGGGTCCACAGTGGGGCAGAGATCCACCTGCAGCCAATGGAGCATCCCCATGCTGGAGCAGGTGGATGTGTGAGAGGAGGCTGTGACCCCATGGGAAGCCTGCACTAAATGAAGGGCACATAATAGTGGATGTTTTTTTGTTTTTTGTTGTCCAGAGAAAAAATGTAATTTCAGATGTTCAAAAAAAAATAAAAGATTGCTCAATATTTTGTCTTTTGTAAAGATTTCTGCCCCTTCAAATTAGATCAGTTTCTAAACAAAAGCATCATTTAAATGTGAAGTCTCAGTGTTTCATTTTGGAAATATTTACTGTTTCCTTGTTTCAGCCTTCCAGAAAGAGACATTCTGCAATTTTCTGGAAACTGTCCCATATTCACAATTTTTTTCAGATTCTGCAAAAAATGAGGTTTGGATTTGTAATTTTTTAGCTGGCAGGGGTGGGGATGGAGTAAAAGTACAACTTATTTAAGAGTTCACAAGGCCTGAACTTACAAGTTTGTGTATATATATATATATGAGAAGTGTAGAATTCCATGGACTAACTAGGTACTTAAGAGAGAAATAATTGAAAATGTCACTTACAGAGAAGCCTTAAGACTGCTTTTTATTTTGAGGAAGACATGCAGAAGAATTTTCTTGGAGGTTGTGCCGAAGACGTGATAAAGAAGTAGCAGAAGTAAAAATAGCGAGAAACATGAGGAATAAGTTTCTCTCTAGTTTCCCAAGACTAAGATTTCCTTTTTGATATTAAACTGAGCATTGAATAATCTTCTCTGCTTTTAATCTCTCTGAACTCTGCTGCAGGGTTTATCTTTACTCATCAGCCTCCTGAGGAGAGCCAATGAACGGAAGGCAGAATTGCTCAGCCTGTTTCCTCGGTGTTTGCCTGGGTTCTCAGCACAGGAAGCTCTGAAAAGTGCTCTGAAAAGTCAGAAGGAGGAACCTCTCCAGCTTTGAGGACCCATTTGATCAGGGGCATGCACAGCTAAAGGAGAGGCATGGGAAAGGGGGAGAGGAAACGCTGACACTTGCTGCTGAGGATGTACTGGCAGGCAAGAAATGCTCCCTATTTCCACAGTTAAGTTGGTGGAGGGGTGGATGGAGTGATGGAGCTGCCTGAGCCATGAAAGGAGGAACCAACATGAAGTTTGCTGGGAAGCCTGTGTATGTTTTTGTGCTGCTCGCCATCACCATGGTCATGAGATTAGCAGGTGAGTGTAACTGGGACCAATTGGCCATTGAGATGTAAGAATGGGAAATGCACACAGCTCCTTTCTTTTATAAAAGCTATAAATAATTTTGTGGTTTTTATTAAGTGCTAAAAATTATGAAGCACAATTAAGATATGTTTTCCCAGTACCCACTCGTGATCCTCTTTTCTTAGTGGTCACAAGGCTGCCAGGTATTTTCCCTGTGACTTCCATGTAGGCAGCTATGTAATGACCTTTAGCTGGGAACATGGTTTGTCACAAATAGCCTTTTTACTGAGACCTCCAAATCCACATCATCTGAGAAACTGAGCCTTTTGACACACTAAAAATATGCCTGGGAAAGTGTTTGGGAACTTGAAGTTTTTGGATGTGTAGTTTCTGCTGAAGAGAGGCTGCAGGCACTTAGAAATAGGGCAGGGCAGGGATCTCTTGTGTCTTTTGGAGGAGAAGTGGAAGGTCTCTGATGTGCTGATAGAGGGGAGAAGCTTCAGGAATTTTGCTCTAAGAGGCATGGCCAGTATCAAGATGGGAAAGGCTTTTGTACCAAGGGCAACGGCAGTCCAAATTTTCTGTCTTTTAGTATACTTGACTTTGTTCTAATGCAGTTTAGCTACAGCAGTTCATGTTTCCCACATACTGCTCATTTGCATTTTTAGAGCTTGTGTTCTTCCAGACACCATCAGTCATCACAGCAATCCAGAGATTTGATAAGGGAACTAAGGATTTGAGGAGCAATTCCAGAAACTTAAACTTTTCTGTGTAGGAGGAAAAGGTAGCTAGGTCCATGAGATCCAAATCAAACTTCGGACACCTCTGAATAATATGTAACATGCATTTGTCCATTCCTATTATGGACAGATAGAACTTAACTACAAGGACATGAGTTACTTTATTTCACTTGGTCAGAAAATCAAAATATCTCCTTTGTGATATTTTAAAGCAAACCAGATGCTGTCATTGTTGACAGTGATGGAATACCCATCTATAACATATTTGGTGTATTAATGAGGGAGTATAAATGGTTACCTCAGTGCTACCCACTGGAAAAAAATTAAATATTTCATGAACATTATTAAACTTTGGATCACTAACCTCACAACAAGCACACTGGTGGTAGAAGATCTGTCCCTATTCTCTAGGTAAAGAACTGTCTCAAAAAAATACTGAGGAACCTGCTGAAGTTCATGCAGGTCAATTATGGTAGCATCAGAGACAGTGCACATTTTTGAAGACAGTTGCCCAAAAAGTAAAGGAGTGTAGATACACCACAGACTGCTGAAGAAAAATTGGGAGACAAAGGGGAATCCTACTGGCAAAAATTATTTTAAAAAATTCACTTTGATGGAAATATTAAGAAAAAAAGTCCAGTGCAAAAAAGCAGGGGGTTTTCACCCTAAGGTATTTGGATTTTAACTTCTTGGTGTCTTGGTAAACCAATTATATTGCCCTTCAAAGAACATAGGAAAAGATGTTCTAATTAAAAAATTAGATTAAAATCTAATTTCACACCTGAAATCTCTTACCCCAAACTGTTCCCAATAAAAATCAGCCTACATTTAATGGGAAGCTTTTAGCTAGCACTGCTCCTAAACTTGTTTCCTTCAGTATTAGGGTGATTCTTCTGAGCAAGATCTAGTGGCAAGTTTTTTATTTCATCAGAGATCACAGGCTAAATGTGTCAAGCTGATCCAATGTGCAATATTCTGTCCAGATAATTTCAGTCTTCTGTGTTGCATGAAGCTCAGAAGGAACTATGTCCCCCCTTCTGAAGACTACAGCAAGCTACTCTGAAAGAAATTAAGTCATGGAAAATTTGTTGTATGTAACCAGACTTTATCTCCATTAACATTTTCCTTAACATTTCCTTAATGTGTTGTTTTGTGTGACTGGGTTAGTTTTTACCACAGCAGATGGGGAAGGTCAGAAAAAAAGCTGAGGCTGCTTCCTAATTGTCATACCTAGAATTGCCTTCAGGTAGAGTTGGATCATAAGCTACTGAAGCTGCTGGGGCATGATCTCTACTAGAAGTCCTTTTGTGACAGTCCTCAGTAGCAGCAGTGAAAAGGACTCAAGATTACAATATTTTTGGTAATGCTCTGAAGATTTCTCTAGTTTAACTAAGCACACATTACACCTCAAGTGGTTGTGTATACTACAAGGGAGAGTGGTAAGGATAGGCAAGATCTTCCATGAGAATTCCATGCAACAAGTCAATTTTTATTGAAATAACATTTGCAGCATTTGACTGGGTAAGACTTGCCTCTGTAGTTTATCCTGTGACAACGGATATGTCCAAGTTCTTTACAGGAAGATGCAAGAAAGCTATTATCAACAATGAGATGCATTTCCCTATGGTTGTTCAGTTTTATCCATAGTGAAAAACTGAAGTTGGTGACATTGTGCTGGAATAATAGACTACGAGGTGAATAAAATAAAGTTGATTTACAGAGCAACCTAGCTACTGTTCAAGTTTGCCTGAATGCATAACTTCCTTGAATGCTACTGCTTTAATTTTGTTTCTTTCCTTAATAAAACCAGTATATTCTTTTTCACTAGTGTACTAATGTTTTATTGCCTTTTGACTCTCTCAGGTGATGTTTCACTGCACCTGTCTCTGTTGCCTTCTATTCTAGCTTATGGTGGAATCTTGCTCCAGATACAAAAATTATAGCCTAAAAAACCCTGTTATGGTAGACTTACATTTGTCTCCATTTCACTGTTTCTTTGGTGCTCCTTTGGGACTGTGCAGGAATCATTATGACTTCTTTTACCCTAGATACATCTGAATCTAAGCAGCCTGCTTTTCTCATCCAAATTCTTTAAAAAGAATTCTGTACCATTAAATAAAGCAAAAAATTTTCTTAGAACACATCTAAATTGCCACAGTACAATCTTCCAAACACATCCTTATGAGACATTTTACTTTGTTGTGGTCCAAATGCAGAGTGCATTCATGTCTGAACTTGTCTGCTTTCAAAATCATGGAAAGAAGGAATTTCAGTCTTCCAAATTGACCATACACTTCATTACTTACAAAGCAAGGAGATTTTCTTTAACTATGAGTGCATTTCTAGAGGTACTTGCTACTTAAAACTCACAGCTGATATATTTTGTAGTTAGAGGTGCAATCACTCATAAGAAAAAAAGCATAGAGGATTTTCTTATGCTGCTTAATCTTGGTGTTGAATAAGACAAAGCTGGGTTGAGAACTGCAATGCTAAAGGCAAGCACTAAACAAGGTATGATTGCTATTTTAACCATGTAAAAGTGAGGGCAAAAATAAGTTTTTAAAGCATTTTCTTACCTACTCTCTGCAAAATATGAAAAGAAGGCACAAAATCTATGGTTTGCAGACAATGATCTATTTCTGTTTAGAAAGTGCTGCTTAAGCGTAAGTGAAGAGTGCTTGGTTTATTTTTCTCCTCAAGTGGACAAAGTTCACTTTTTCTCCTCAAAAGGCCAAGTTCAGAACACAGAACAAAATATAAAATAATCTGTATCTGTTTCTACACTGAGAACTGGAAGCACTTTGTTACATGTGGTGTCACATTGCTACTTTAAAAGCAATACTACCCAAGGCACTTGCACATCCAGTGCAAATCCCTTTTGCCCTCATCCATTCCAGCTCACATTCTGCAAGGAGGAAGATCTACTTACTTTGCACAGTTCAGAAGTAGCAAAGTTCAAAGTTTACCAGACTGATATACTATGTGACAGTTTACTAAGTTCAGTGATGATTTATTATCAGCTGAGGATTTGGCCAACAGTGTTCGTTCTCTAAACTGCGTGACTCTGACACATCATTTAAACACCAACTAATTTCTTCATTTAAGGAGTGTACCCATCCTTTTTTTTCTACAGTCACATTATATTGAGACATAATCTATATACCTGACGATAAATGACTGTCTCACTGGATTGAATTTGTGTTAGAAACAAAGGTGTTAGAAAGGTGTTAGAAAACACCTTTCATAAACCATTTGAGCACCAAAACAAGCACCCATTTTATTAAAAAAGCTGGTTTTAATACTGATTAAGGTGTGGTTCTGTATTCTACTTTCTAGTCAAAATTTGTTGTACTACCTGTTTTCATTATTATGACATTTTTAGCCGGTGAATTTCAGCACACATCTAACATTCTACTCATCAACATCAACTGGTTCGTCTTGTGTGACATATCAATTCTTTACACTAGTAAGACTGTTCTTCCTGCTTTCAGCAAATTTCCTCACACACTCCTGATACAGCCAATGCCATTAGTAAAAAAATTAAATGAAATTATGGCAAAAATCATGTGCTGAGAAATATTATCAAAAAGCTACCTTTAACCTGGTACCTCCATTTAACTGCCATTTCTTTCTCTCCTTAACCCAGTTCTTTATCCATCATGCAGTTGTCCCTTTATTCTTTCAGCTTAATTTTTTTCAAGGGGACACTGTATCAAACACATCTCTACCTAAGTGAGCTTTAGAATCTTTTCATTGCCTTCAAAATCAGCTGTCTTGAAAGCTGCTTGAAAAGATACTGGAGAAAGCTTAAGAGAATTGAAAGATCATAGAAAAAATTGCACACTAGGAACTGGCAACTGCAAAGATATATTCCACCTTGAATGGGAAGACTGAAACCTAAGGATCATTGTTTAGGTCTATCAGTGTTCTCAGTTCTCTGCAACGTATAAAGTCAAGTCAAAGTTTGCAATCTAAAAAAAATCCATCCATTCTGTGAGCACTTCACATTGTAAAACCAGTGACAAAGTGCATGAGGTTACTATTTCAGCTTGCATGAGACAGCAAGGAAGAGTGACACAGTATTGGTGGCAAGAGAAGTACTGCAAGTGGCATGGTAGTGGTGATAGAAATGTGTTAAAAGTAACAGTTTTAGTAGGAGGAAGAAAGAAATTTCTGAAGATAAGGAAAAAGCCTAACTAGAACGAAATGAGAATAGGACATCTATTCAAGGAATAATAAGTATGGATAAAAGAGTGTGAGTGTGAAACTAGCAGTAAAGGTATAAGTTTTTTAAGGTGTCCTTTTAAAGATACATCCGTGCTGAAAAAGCTGTGATCTAGGTATGAAGAAACAGAGTCATATGAGCTATGTCAACTATTTGATGTGTTTCTATAATGAAATTTAAAGTAGTCTATCTACTTACTTCTCACCTGAAACACAGGGGTGGTTTTTAGCCTACACTCCATCCTGTGCTGTTGTGACTGTTTCCATGGTCACAAAGCTACACTATGTAAGAGTCTGTCAGTACAGTAGCAATTCCTACCCTAGTACAAAACACTTCTATTTGTCTTTCATTTCATTCCAGACTAGCCTTGCTGGGTGTCACAGGAACTCTGTGGCAGTAGAAGGGGAAAACAGATGCAGAACACAGACTTGTATCTGAACTCTTCCAAGCATCCGGTGCTGCCTTTTTAATTATGACTTGCTGTGACTCATATACAACATTCATTCCAAGATACAGTTAGTCATTGGCTGTGGTATGATCATTTTTTCATAGGTTTAATATCTGCAGGGTATATAGAGAGAAAATGCATCAAAATGCTCTGGTAAATTATTACTGTAAGAAATAATCAATAGGATGTCTGAGAAATATGTCTGAGAATGTAAAGAAGTCTCTTTATAGTGCAAAAAACCTCTTTAACAGTTAAATTTTGCAAGAGGCTGTCATGGAAATTGAGGCAATAAAAAGTTCTACTGTGGTTTAAAACCTGCCATGAAGAATAAGAGAGGCTGGAAATCTTTCGTGTTTGAAAGCAACCAAAAACACTTTCAACCTGCATATCTGTCTCAGATTTTGCAGTGATTCCCCTCAAAAGTTTAGTGGCTTTACAATCAAATGTTCCTGTTTTTAAAACCTTTCTTCTTTTAGTGTGAGAAAGTCTCTGAGAAACAGGAGAAATGACGAAATAAGTGATACTGCAAAGAAGCTGGTGCAACTAGTTATTCATGAGAGCTGTCAAACACACTTCATAAACCACACTGAAAAAAACAGAGCAAAGTCTTTCCCCCAGTCTTTCCAAAATACAGTAATCTTACCATGACAACAATAACAGCACATTTTTGAAACACAAATGTGAACTCCACAACTGAGTTTTTTCCTGAGAGAGGATATGTTCATTTTCAAACCTAAAAGTAGAATCTGTCAGTGTGTCGAATGTTCACTCATTGCAATAGAGCTTGAGAAACTTCTCAGACATGGCTTGAAGTCTTCTGCAACAGTCAAAGAGAGACAATGACAGATGGCATAATTTGATTTCAGAGGCTGGAGGACCTCAGTCTAAAGGCCTGCTGCTGTCAGATAAGTCTCCATGGTGAAACCTGATCACAATGGATTTGCATTAAAATGTTTCAGTCTGGTGCTGTACAGAACTCCCAGAACCTGACTCATCTGTTTTCCACATCAGTGTGGTATACAGTCCTCCTGGTTTCCTGAGCTCTGCTTTTTCTGGCTAACAGAAAAAATGATTGCTGTTTTCCAGAATCAACTCAGTTGTGAAGAACATGACTGAAAATAAGATGCTATTTACAATAAATATGTGATCCTTCATTTAATCTCTCTTGTGTGCAATGAAATAGTTAACAGTGCTGACATTTTATTACCATCCTACAGTTCTCACTGCACCAAGATGAGCTTGATAGCTCACACCTCTTCAAATCACTTGTTCTCTGCAAGCCTGAAGAGGATGAGGCCTTTTCTGCATTAATTATCCCCTTTTTCAGCTACAGCAAGCTGTCAGGTCAGCTCAGCTGTAAGATGAGATTTCACCTTGAGAGGTGTAGCTGTGCAGTGTGCTGGTTTGAATAGATAAATCCTTTGAGTAGATAAATGCTGATGTGGATGCCATATACCTATCTTAATGCACCAATATCACAGAGGAAACAGCTGCATATGACTTTTGGCCACTTTGCAGCATGAAAAAACCATTCCAGAAAATGGTGGTCTGGTGAGAGGTCTGAATTAAAACATTTGAAGCACTGGACCTTTTCTCTTTATCAGAATGGAATTCTGGGCTGGTTTTTGGCAGAGCCTATTTTCTTCATAGTGGTTACTGTGGAGCTGGACTTGTGCTGGAGATTGTGTTGACATCACAGGGATGTTTTGAGCAGTGCTTACACAGAGCCAAGGCCTTTGCTGATTTTCACACCACACTTTCGACTGTGGGTCAAAAAGAGCTGGGAGGGAACACAGCCAGGACAGCTGACCCCAGCTGGCCATTGGGATTCCAGACCTTGTGGCATCATGCTCAGCACAAAAAACTGGGGGAAGAACAAAGTAGGGATGCTTGGTGCAATGATGTTTGTCTTTCCAAGACACCATTATGCATGATACAGTCCTGCTTTCCTGGAAATGGCTGAACACCTACCTACCCTTGGGATATTTTGTTTTTCTTGTATGCATAGGTTTTGATTTACCTATTAACCTGTGAGTTTTCTCACCTTTCTGATTCTCTCCCCCGCCACTGTAGGGGAAGTCTGCAAGAGCGAGCCAGCAGCTGTGTGGGGCTTTGTTGCCAGCTGGGATTAAACCACAAGAAATACTTCTGTTTGTTTAGTTCTCCTGCAGAATAGACATAGACCCTCTAAGTTTAGTGAAATTCCCAGAGAAAAGGGGAGCTTGTGTCTTCCCTCAGAGCTGCTGAGTACATATCCAAGAGCACAGACTGGGGCAGGCAGGAGGACAAAGAAAGCAGATCAGGAGACCTTGGTAAAGGACCTGATTGCAGCAGACCCACAAGAAGTCATGGAAGTGAGGGAAAATAGGCTCACGTGTGATCATGTAAAAAATGTGCAACCTGACAAGTCAGCAAGCTTGTGGAGTAGAAAAGAGGACTGAGAGAAAAATCCTGTTCTTTAGGGGCAGAGGGAACAGAGATTTATTTTCATGTCTTTTACTTTCATGAGTAAAGCCAGCAATTCTCTGTCCCCTGCAGAAGTGTCACTTTCTGGCATGTTGATTTATGTTCTAATAAAATATACTTTTAGATACTTAGATGGCCTTTGGTATGCTCATTAGAAAGAGAAGGCAGAATGTGTCCAATTTCAGTCCAACATGAGGTTCTAGCAACATCTTCAAACTGGAGGAAATGCTAAGGCTGACCAGGAAGGATAGGATAGGGATGAGGATAATAAAGTTCTTTCTATTTAAAGAACTGCTTTTGTGCTTGGGGATCCCATAGTTATTTAGATATTAAATTCTGGGAATATACATTTTGGCTTGCTTCTGAATAAAGGTAACTCTGTGGTAAAAACTAGCAAGTTTTGACTTTTGCTGAGGTTACATTTTAGCTTGAAATAGAAATTTCATCAGAAATTTCTATGAAAATGGATGAGATTATTCTTCATGTTTTGGAAGCTCCCCATCAAGCATTACCTAGGCCAAGTCTTATTTTGCTTGTGAGTCACTTTAAAGTCACTTCAGACACACAAATTAACCAAACCTTCTAGGATTTTTGGCAGACACATTCTTTTGTAAGAAGTAAATCAAAAGACCGTGTTTCTAGCAGCATGTACAAGAAAAAAAAAAGCAAATCAAAGAAGAAAATTCACAATTAATATATACACTATTGCTGCTTACCTGCACTCTAGTGATACAAGAGGCTAGTAAAGTGAAGGAAGTTTAACCTTTTATATTAATAAGATCTCTTTGCAAAAGCAGGGAGCTGTGTGATAGGATAAGCAAGAGGATTTTTTTACTAATTATTGTTCCATCTGGGGAAAGTTCTTGTCTTACTAAAACTCTTTTGAATTAATAACACGATACAGGGGATTTCATAAGCCTTCTACAAATTTTATGTAAACCTAAAATTGTATTTAAACTTGATTCAGCAGATTTTAAGCTTTCTGATGTGGTTTCTTATTTGAAGTGAATGGTACCTGATTCATTCAGAGGAGAATATGACAGAAAGGCATAACAAAAAGCACCACTTTCACTGCCTCTTTCTTTACAGCCTTGAAGCATGAAAACCCATTATGTTGAGGAACTTTTACATTGCAGTGAGCTCCTTAGGAGATGCTGAGTTGAAAGACAAGTAAAATGTTGCTGCTTTAGTATGTAAATGAAAGTGTATGCCGTTGATTAAGCACAACACTTTTCACAATTCTTGCTCAACATTTGCAAACATTATCCATAAGAAAAAACCCAGCTTCAACACACTGGCTGTTTGAGTGCTTAGGTTTGCTTAGTCATTTTCAGATGAGGTCAGCCATACTCTGCATGACTCAGAGCTCTGAGGCTCTCAGCAACATTATACTAGGAGAGGAAATACTTTGTTGTCCAATTTTCAGAGACACTCATTGAACTCATCCAGAAACTATCACAAGACAAAAGCTCCTTTCGGTTCCGCTCCTGGTAAAATCATCTCGGTTTAAAACACACACCTCACATTTTCTTGGAATGCCATTAAGGAGAAAAATACTTGTCATTTAAAAACACATCCAGAGTAATAATGCATCACAGAACACTCTTAAGAGCTGAAGTGTGTTCACCCAGAGGATACTTAATGCTCAAAATGAAAAGGCAAAATCATTTAAAGGAATATATAAGAAGTTAAAATGCAGTAAACTGTGTTCATTTTGCAAGTCAGAAATAATTTCCTAAGAAAACAGACAAAACCAAAAGTAGTTGATATGGAATGGTTCATTCAACTACATTCAAGAAGATAATGAGATTTCAGACAATATTATTAAGGTAGAACCACCTCTAGTTTTCTCAGAGAGGCTAATACTAATGATATGACTAATTACTTCAAGTTGATGCTCATTAAGATCACTTCTTAAAGCATCGTGAATGTTCAAGAACTGGGATTCACAATATTCTGGACAGCAGAAATAATATAATTTCACATCTGGACAGGGGGTAGTGAAACTCAACGAAGTCAGAACTTGTACCACAGAGGAAGACTGACAAGGGTTTGACTAATCATGCAAAGATTGAATCTTCTAATTCATTGCATATTCCACATGAACTTTCAATTGCTGCATTTTAGTGCTTGTAAGGCTTGGGGATGGGGTTAATATTTTTGGAATAACTTGTGGAAAACTTATTTGTCAGTACCAATCAGATCGGCTAACTTTAGCTGTCTGTCCAGATTAATGCAGGTTTTCAAAGTAGTACACTGATTTTCTCCTCAGACGCAGCTTTCAGACTGCCACTAAAACCATTTCTCAGCCAAAGGAAAGAGCAACTTGTGTTCCACCAGTGACACAGAGAATTGAGAGATCAGTGGTTACTGCCCCAAAGTTTAAAGGCCACCTACTAAAGGAGGAAATGAGTGAAGTGGTAAACAGAGGTTTGTTTGGACTATAGCTATGGGTATTATTCCTATAAGCCCATTAATTGCAAAGTTTCATTCACATACATTATGAAATCTTGGGATTGCTTGCTTTTAATTTCAGCAGAAGCCAAAGGACACAAAAGTCCCATTCCCTCACCTACTCTTCACACTGGATAACAACCTGCACCTCAGACTCTTTTTCTCTCAGTCTCACAAGGGCCTCACAAGAGAGGCTGCCTTTGTACATGTAGACAACACTAATGCACATATAATAAAATCCTGAGACATGATGCAAAATCCTTTCCTCCTACACAAAGCTCCACCAGTGTTACGTGCACCTGTGTCATGCCTGAGAGGTATAGACAAGGCCCTTGTGTTTGCCTTGATATGTGATATCCAAGTGTTGGATTTCATATGAATGCAGAAGGAAAAGGTGTTTACTTTGTTGGAAGGAACAGTTCCAGAGAAAAGCCACTATCATGTGGCCAGGTGCAATTGTCATATTTCTGTATTTTAAGCTCTGTGAGTAACACACTGGAGTATTTGCCCAAACAAGCACAATCTTTGGATGTGGAACTGCTAAAGGCAATGGCGGGGAGTAGGGTCCTCCTCCAGTATCCAGTCTTATCCACTAAGATGATCCTCAGTGGGAAATTTGTATTGCAAGGGTTGGCTGTGATAGGCCACTGGCTCCATAATCCACAGCTGTAATAAGAGATGACAGACAATGTGCAGATGAGCACAGCCTCACGCTTGTTTGTATCACTGCAGACTTTTCCCTGTGAAGTCCAGACCACAACTCCTGGGCTCCTTCTCACACGTTCTCTTTTTTTCTCCTCAGGGAACAGCACAATGTTAGTGACAGTAGGTAACAGCTTAGTTCTCAAGTGCCCTATTAAAGGACAAATAAGTATGCTGAGATGGACAATAACCCCCAAGGCTGGAGGCCTTTGCACCTTGGTATACAGGACTGATAAAAACATGACACACAGAACAAACTGCAGTGACAACATAGACTGGAAATTCATAGCAGGTCCGGCTGCTGCCCTTGAGATACAGCAAGTGGAACTAGCCCAGGAGGGAAATTACAGCTGTGAAGTGGCATCAACAGATGGGAATTTCCTCACGATGTACCACCTGACTGTGCTGGGTAAGGAATGTGCAAAAGTGGAACTTTTGTTTTTTTATAAAGTGGAGAGAGTGGGATTAGATTAGATATTAGGAAGATATTTGGTATTGTGAGGGTAGTGAGGCACTGGAACAGATTGCCCAGATAAGCTGTAGACATCCCAGTGCTAAAGGCCAGGTTGGGTGAGACTTGAAGCAACCCAGGCTTGTGGAAGGTGTCCCTTTGCATGGCAGGGTGTCTGGAACTAGGGGATCTTTGAGGTCCCTTCCAACATAAGCCATTCTGTGATTCTATGACTTGCTGGGATAAACTCATGCATTTCATTGGGAGTATCTCTGTGTCTCCTTTCTCCTTATTTCCCATAACTCTTCTCTCTTCTGCTGTTCCCTTTTTCCACTGTCTAGTTAGACATGACAGGTGTGAAGCAATTTCCCAAGTACACACAGAGGATATGAATGGCTGTGTTAAGGCTCAACTGGATGGGTGAGAATTGTGCAAAAGGGAAAAAGAGAGCTGTTCTTCATCTCTGGTGTTTTGGCTCTATGTTGCTGAAGTGGGATGGGATGGGATGGGATAACACCTTCAATCTTACTCTTTTTTCACTGGGTTAAGTTTGGGTTCATTTTGGGTGGAGAATGAGAATAGCCCAGCGCAGCTGTACCAAACTAACTCCATGCATCTCCCCTGGCTGGTGCTTTGCAGCCCGCCCGAGGCTGAGCCTGTACTGTGATGAGCAGGGCAGCCCGGTGTGCGAGGCAGCCGCGGGGAAACCACCGGCGCAGCTCTCCTGGGTCCCGGAGAGCATCTTCTCTGCAGAGGAGACAGGCCACCACAACGGGACAGTGACTGTTCTCAGCAAGTTCACAGCGTGTAGCACCAATGTAACCAATGTCACCAGCTGCACGGTGTCCCACCCAGCTGGGAACTGGAGCCAGTCCATAGCCTGCTGTCCCTCAGGTGAGCGTCCCTTTGTGTGCTCAGTGCTCAAACCCCTGTTCAGCTCTGTCAGCTCTTGTTCCTTCTAAGAAGGAAAGTCTCTAAAAGACACAGAAACCTTCAGTGAAGTCCTATAAAGACAAGAGTATCTGCATTTGCCCAGAAATATCACCAGCTTGTTTGTGGTCTGGACACTATTTCCTAATGCTTCCTTCTCTAAAAGGGATATATATATAAGTGTGGTAGTATTCTTTTGGTATTGGAAATGCTTTTGGAAACAGAAAGCAGTCATGATCTTAATGTTCAAATAATCACTTAGAATGAGAATGTTAGGTTTGGGGGTTTTTTAATACAAGTTTTAATGTCATGGTAAGAGAGATGGAGAGCCAAGTCTTGAGTGGCTAGCAGAAAAAAATACATTCCCTGATTCCAAGTTGTGAATGTCTGATACTGTATGACCCTTGGGTTCTGGTCTTTGGTTTTATTATTGCTTTTGGGAATATATATGACTACTGAGAAATACTGAGTCCTTGAGAGGAACTCAGGTGTGGCTTAGTGAAAATATATTATGAATAACCACTGTGAGATTTGTGGAATCTACTTTTGCCTCTGACATGGACTCCATTTGTGTTTCTCAGCAAAGTTTCGTTTCTAACTTTCCCTTCTGCTGAAGGACATTCTATTTGTTTTGCAAGCATGGTGAACATGCATGTATGTACTAAAGCAACCTTAATCTTCTGCTGAAATAATAGAGAAACTGAGAAGAAGATGTAACTGAGATTGTCTCTTTATGTTTAGAGGAAACCAACTTTTTCCTGTATGCCGGCATCATTACTTGTGCTCTGATCATTATCACCTTGCTGGCTGTCATTTACTGTTTGAAGCTCCACAGTTATAGGTATGTATGTATGCTAAGGTACTAAGGAAAAATTGTCTAGTGCTAGAAGAAATTTTAAAGTACTCTTTGTGTCTTGAAATCATGATTCCATCAGTCTGTGATGCTGTGAATAACCAAATTAACTACATCAAATATATCTGTACTGCAGACACTGCACTGTTTATTGCACACAGCTTCACTGAATAATGCCTCTGAATAAAATATAAATGGGAAGAAGTTGTCCAAGGACCCTGATTGCATTGCCTCCTAAGGGTGAACACTTCATTCTGATAGGAATCTGTGAGAATAAGCCTTCTTCAGATACTGTGATAGTCTGCTAGTATCTCTTGTGATTAGATCAGAGCATTGATTCTTCTCTCTATAAGTTCCAATAAATGCCAGAGGACTGAGCAATGCCAACCTGCCATATGAACAGAAGGGACAACAGATTGTGTCTGTATTCATTTTAAAATTCCTTGAGTGAAGCTGGGTTCTAGTCCCTTTAGGATTTCCTATGAAGAAAAAAAAAGTAGTTCTGTTTTCTACAGAAACGATTTGTGCAGTGGAAGGCTGAATTAGCAGCTGTACTGAAAACCTCAGCTAGGTTCCTCATTTGCCTATTCCAAACTGTTTTTCTCTTAGGCCTCTTCCCTCAGAGGTGAAAAATTAGTTCAATAAAATTTCATGAACTGCAAAAAGAATATCCTTACAGAGGGATTTTGTTCTAATCTGTTTCCATTTTAAGTATAATCTCCCACAAACATGAGAAAAGACCTCTTAAGAAAGATAGGGTACTATAAATTCAGGATCAAAAGTCAAGGAGAGAGTAACATGAGATGATTTCACTCTTGAAGACAAGAAAAAAAAATGTTTCATAAGCTTTTGATCAAAGAAACCAAGCTGTGATCCAGCCAAACATGTTTTAATACTTGTTTTCTTTGTCACAGACCATGCCACAAAACCAAGCCTCCTGAAATTGCTCCTATACATTCCCAAGAGGTAAGGAGAATGATACAAATTAGATCATCACCAAATTATGATGATTCTGGTAGCCCTGGAAACATGATCAGTGAAGGGAGAACATTAGATTTTTACTCTAAGCTTTCAGCAGGTACTACTGTGTCTGATATATTTACTCTTAGCTCGTTATAGGTCAAAATGAAACTTATTTTCGCTATAACTTTGACTTGGAGCAAACACTAGAGATGTGTTCCAACAGCAAACACTCAGCTACTACCACCCTTTAATTTTAACAAGGAGTGAGTCACATTTCTCTTGTTATATCAGATACTCTGACCACAACTGCTCTCCAAATAATAACCAGGGAAGGGAGACAAGAGCATGGGTTGGGGGATATTAAGAAAACTATTAGTGAACAAGATTAAGCTACAAGATTAACATACACCAAGAGAAAAAGAGTATCCCTTTTGGTGTCCAGAATGATAATGTGTGAGTTTTGAAGGCCACTCTTCATCTTGCACAGTCAATCCACAATCAAAGAAACAATCAAAACAATGGAAGGAGAGCTGAGCTGCAAAATGGGAGATATTATTTGATTTCCTATGTTGCTAGAAGCTTCCTGTGTAGCTGAGCAATTCACTTGTAAGGTCTGTGTTCTCTGCTGCCAAATCCAAACAACATCTCTACGCAGACGTGTTACAGTTATATTGTATCTGTGCACCCACAGTATACACTAGACTCCAATTCCTGCCATCAACTTAAAAACATGCTTCAGTTTCTGAAGTGACTTAGTCAATTCTAGTTATTAGTATTCCTGCTGTTCTGCTGCCCTCCCTCCCAATTGCTGCTGATAGACACAGTTGCATTAATGTAAAATAATGGTTTAAGTACCAGCATTCTTGCTGTCATGTCACAGGACTTTTGTTATTAACATGTCTGTAGACTGAAACTGCAGGCTGAAGAGGAATGAATCAAGGTAAAGACTCAAGCATATTTATTGGTTTTTCTAGAGAATTAGACCCTAATAATTTTTTTTTTCAGGCCAACAAAAGTGGAGTAGAAGGGAAGATAAAGGAGGCAGATGAAACAATAACTCAGCTGCACCCTCCAAATCTTTGACAGAAACAGCAATCCATGTTCCTTCGTACAAAAAGAAATAGAGGGTTTTATTTTCTTTAGTTGAAGAGGAGTAAATATGAGAGAATTATTTCCCAGTTATTTTCTTCAGTACAGATGAAAGATTTGCAGTCTTGCCACGCTAAACTCCTCCTTGTATTCACAGCTTTTGGTTTTGTTTTGCTAGGATGACACGATGGAAGTGGAACCCTATACTACTTATGTGCAGAAGGAAAACGTAATTTACAACTCAGTGTCTGACCTGACAGTGGGCCAGAATCTTCCACAAGACCTGTGTTCAGAAACATGAGTGATTCAATAACACCAGAAAAGGAAAGAGATACTTTATAGAAGACTGGTTATAAAAAGAAACTTCTCAAAAAATTTCTTCAGACTTTGGAGCAGCATAGATCACTAGGTCTATTCAAACACCTCTGCTTTCTGATGAGTCCATAATTCCTTTTTTCCCCGTTTTAGTTTCTTCCTTGGTAAAATGTGTTATTCTTGGGAAGATGTGACTGACCACATACCATAGTTTTTTCTGGAAAAGAAGTTGTGACCAGTCTTTCCTTTGCTGTTCTTGCCTTGGAGATCCTAGTTTTGTCAGTCACTTGTAGTTGTTACTTGGATGCACTTGACACTATGATGCACATGCTTGGGAGACCAGAGGAGAGTTCTGTCTGAACTAAAACAAAACACTCTTCCACCAACAGACACTTTTTTCTAATATGTATGTTAGTAACACATTACCTGGGTACTGATCATCACTGAATACCTCAAATAGCAGAAGAATAGTAGGGAAGACTTAGTTCTGGAAATGGAAATAGGGATAAATTTAAAAGGTCATCCACTAAGAAGGAGACTGCACTAGCATGACTAATTCACTTCTTAGGTTCATGTCCAGTATTTCTATATGCCATTATGGGATGCCATCCAGAAGAATCTGGACAAGGTAGATAAGTGAGTCAATGGGAATCTCATAAGATTTAACAAGACCAAGTGCAAGGTGCTGCACCTGGACTGGGACAACCTCTGGTATCCACACAGGATGGGGCATGAATGGATTGAGAGCAGCCCTTCTGAGAAGGGCTTGGGATGAATCAGAGTCTGGCCATGAGCCAGCAAAGTGCACTTGCATCCCAGAAAACCAAATGTGCCCTGGGCTGCATCCAAAGCAGCATGGCTGGCAGGGGAAGGAGGGGATTCTGCTCCTCTGTTCTGCTCTTGTGAGACCCCACCTGCAGAGCTGGACCCAGCTCTGAGGTCCCCAGCACAAGCAGGCCATTGACCTGTTGGAGTAGATCCAGAGGCCATCAAGATGATTAGAGGGACGGAACACCTCTCCTGTGAGGAAAGGCTGAGAGAGTTGGGACTGTTCAGCCTGGAAAAGAGTGGGCTTTGGGGTGACTGAATTGTGGCCTTCCAGTACCTGAAGAGAACCTGCAAGAAAGATGGAGATGGACTTATACAAGAGCATGCAGTGACAGGGCAGCGGGGAATAGATTCACACTGAAAGAGAGTAGGTTTAGATTAGATATCAGGAGGAAATTTCTTTGAGGGTGGTGAGACACTGGAGCAGGTTGCCCAGAGAAGCTGTGGATTTCCCATCTCTGGCAGTGTTCAAGAGGGATGGGGCTTTGAGCAACCTGGTCTAGTGGAAGGTGACCCTGCCAGTGCTGGGTGGACCTTGATGATCTTTAAGGTCCCTTCCAACCCAAACCACTCTATGATTTTGTGATTTCCACTAAATATGTTCATTCTGTGTTTCAGATCACTGGCATGATTATTTTTCTATAAGATTCTATGAAGATATGGCATTCCTCTCTTTCTTAAGAGTAAAAGCATTAAGATACTGTAAAATACTTATGCTACTCAAAATCCATAGGCTACTTTTACCAAATACAAACATAAAATATTTAAAAAAACAAGTACAAATATATCTTCTATGAATGTGCAATAATGTACAAAAAGGATAAAATGCTTTCTAATTGTAGTCATATTTATTTTAACTACCACAACTGAAGTTTTTTTCATTTGTATATCTAGATGTTTTACTGATATTCTTTTCAATGTACTTTCAAGTTCACTTTTTTGTATGTAAATTAGCTTATCTATTTTATTGTGTCTCATTTTGAGGTGACTTAGTCTCACCTCCACAAAATATCTCTTGGGAATAAGTAAAATAAATTGTCCTCTATATAGTAGCAGTTCTCAGATTTTTTTGATTGATGCCTCTCTAGCTAAAGTATGAACTGAATTTACAGTAAGAGTAAAGAAATATAAACCTCTGTTGACTAGCTCTTATTTAAAAGACTGACTGGGAATTTGGTCTGATTGCAGCATCAGAAGAACTGGATTTTTGCTTTAGAGTCAGAAATATCTTTTGACACACATTGTTAGAGCTTTCTTTAGAGCTAAGCTCCCAAAGGCTATGACACAGTGCTTGGAAAACACACTTCTAAACTGATTGCAGTTCCTAAATGTATTACTCATGTAAACTGATACAGTAGGTTATTTACTCTCACTCTACCAGCTATGAAGCAGCCAGGTGCTCTCCACAGGCAAGTATTGCTTTTCTCCATTTCTGCATGTCATTTTAGAGTGCAAGGGATTAAAACTGAATATCAAGCAGCTACAAACAACTTTTAAAGGAACTTCAGTTTCCAGTGACTGACAAAGGAAGAGAGCCAGTCAACACAGGCATAATCCTCTGAAATTCCTCACTTAAAATTGGTTATACTGACCAGTGATCTTTTTTCCCACTAAAAAAATAGAGTGCCATCACTTCTTAAGACATTTTTTCTGTGGACTGAAAAGTGTTTTATGTTGTTCAGTGCTCATAAATGGGGTTCATCAGCTCTAGAGGGTAGATTCTTGCCTCTTTATAAGAAATATATATTATATTTACAGAAGTGTATCACCTGCTAACCTACTGTCTAGCTGTAGGGTTTTATGATCTTTCACAGGCCTATTACACTGAACAAAATCACACAAGTTCCAAATCTGGACATTGCTAAGTTTCTAATTGGCTGATTATTTTCTTTGTCCTTTACTTTGTTCCACATTCAGACCTGCTATTGTCAGAAGAGCAGAATTTTAGTTTGTGACTGTGATAAATAATATTGAGTTAAGAGTCTTATGTGTACACACATGCACAGGTCCACCCTTGTTCCCCAGCAGCACAGAATTCTAGAGGAGAGAGTCCTTTTGTGCACACCTCTTTCTCCTCTCTGCACCGTGCTGCTGTTGTGGTGCAGACATCCTCCACAAAAAGTGCTGTGCTGGCTGTTTCTTAGCAGCCAGGCCAGCCTGTCCTCTGAGCTCCCCAGCATGTTGCAGAGCCACAGGAAGAAAGTCAGCAGCTTTTCAGCTCATCCCGTACAGTAAGGTTTTGGCTTTAACCACATTTACCAGTGCTGTATCTTGTGCCGCAACATTTAATTTTGGTAAATTTGCATCTCGCACTTTTACTGCTATATTTTATCTTCACAGGCATGTTTCAGTCTCCTGGTGGTTTATAGCTGTCATATCTGCTCTCAACAAGCAGTTACTAATCACAGTTGTCTTATGACTGTAGAGACTCCCGAGCACGCAGCTCACACGCACAGCACGTCAGCAGATTCTCTGCTGCTGGGCATCCACAGAGTAGCTGCTCACCTATTTATTAGGATGGCAGTGAAGTACTAATAAATGGCTGCACCACAAACCCTGAGGCTGATTATAGCTTCTGTACATGCATCAATTTCTGGTGTCTCTAACTGGAAATTGTTTCATGGGAACAAGATCAAGCTCTTCTCTTCATCAATGTGACAACACCACCTAAGATTTGGGTACATTGCAAATATCAGCAGAAAGGTCATTATATCCTCACTTACCTGCTTCAAACAGCTTTCCTAATAACAGAGTCCAGTAAAAGTGGTGTTTCAGACATTACTCAATCTCTGGACAAGCATCCCAACAACTTGCAGGATTTACAGCTACATTCTCCTGCCAGTATCACCTACTCCTATTTGATGGTTTACTGCTTACAGCCTAGTTTGAAACCCTGCTGTCCATCATAACCCCTTGATTCAGTGTATGACTGCTAAAGTACTGCTCAGCTTACTTTCTGTTATGAATTAAAATAACCTGAGCATCTTCTACATTGATCTTATTGGCTACAGAGATTTAAGTTTTCCTGTTAGAGGTGGGTGACTCTCACGGGATCATTTTCTCTCTAGATGTAGCAGGGGTTTCTCATACAAATCTAAAGAATAAATATACTTATACAACTCTGGAGAATGAGTGTATTGGCAAGGGAATTCAAAATATTTTTTTTCAAAGGCCCTAATTTATTAAAATTAAATTTAAAAAGTTTAAAGTCTCTAGCAGAATAAAAACTGATTCATATTTAATTGGTAGGGAAATAAAACTGTCCAGTACATTTAGTCATAAGTAGTGAGAAAGATGAAAAAATACATTTGCACAGTCAGATCAAAACCTATTCACAGAAAATACTAAACGAAGAATATTCACTACTAAATATGTAAGAAAGGCTTCCACTGCCTAACCTTTTCTCCCTTGCATTCACCATTAAGAAATCTTTTCTCTCTGGAGGACTAAAGATGACAGCTATTTTTGACCATGTGTTAAGTTTAAAAATAATTCACCTCATGGTTTTGTCATTTACCTCAGATAGCACTGTCCTCCATCAGGCAACTGTACAAATATCCAGAAAGGTACCTCATCATTTTTTATTAAATATCTTTTCTAAAACTTTTCAATGACATCTGCTCAATAGCAATTACATTCTTAAGGATGTGGGCATACTGGAATTATTGCTAATTACATAAAGACTATCTTGTAATTTCCTTGTGGTCCTCATTATCTGCCTCTGTCATCACTACTTTTCAATATGTGCTTAAAACTTTGGGCGTTACAAGGCAGATGATATCTTGAAGTTCTGAGTTTGCAAAGCACCTTGAATAAAGACTAGGGATCCACCACCTTTAGAAAATACAAATTATAAACAGAATCTGAAGCCCAATAGACAGGAATCTTGTTTGCTAAGTATTATGATTTATACTAGCCAATTCACTCCAGGAGATACTGCTTCCATAAAAGCTTCCTCACTCATCAGTACACATGAATTTCTCCATTAAAAAGATCTGAGAATCACACCTGCTTCTGTCCACAGTATCATAGGTGCTACATGCAAGTGCTAATGCTATGTAGTAATATTCCAGCCTGAGTCATCAACTCATAACACTCAATTTACTCTGACAATTTCTTTTTTTTGTAAGAGTATATCCTTATTACACCATGCACCTTATTACAGTCCTGCTGTTCTTTTCTGCATACCTCCTGCTGTTATTCACTGAACTCCAGTAGTTATGATGTAGGTATTAGTATTACCTTTAGCAATCAGCAGTTGCAAAACACTGGTACACAAAGAAGCTCAGAATGAGGAGATGCACACCATCAGCTCTATTCTGATAGCATCAATGTGCTTCTTGCAGAGTTCTTGAGACTGACTTGTAAAATGACTGTGTAGCAGGATAACTATTGAGAGGTTATTTTGATGGCCTTTTTTAGCTTCAGTTAGCTTGATCTTTAGCCTCCCACTGCTGTTCAGTAAGGCAGAAAGTGATATGTCACTGTGGTAAATTGTGGGAGAGAGAAGAAAAAGGGACTTCACACCTTTGCTGCACGAAGTCATAAATTTGTTTATTATTTATTTAAGATTCTAAGGTCTTTCACTTTGTATTAAAGCCTTTCAGACACATCTTTTTTTCTAACTTTCAGATATACTCCAGTATATTTCATCCTGGGTATGAGAAATATTCTGGCTATATCCAAATGAAAACAGTAATTCAGGAACAGATTATGACCACTAGATGACAGTTTTACCTCACCTTATGAAAAACATTGCCACAGAAAAGCATTAATTCTCTGCATACTTTCTTATTAGATTTGGGATAGTAACTAATTTTCCTACATTTCCTACATTTTCCTACATAGAGCTTCATTTGTGGTAGAATGTTCTCACAAAAAGAAAAAAAAAAGTAATTTTCTCATGCATAACAACACTGAAAAATAAGGCAATTCAAAGGAAAAACAACAAAAAATAACATACTATACACCAAGAAACTCAAAAATCTTTGGAGACTTCTCCATGATATGCACAACACTCAAATGCTCAGTGACAAGTAGGTTCTGAGGGAGAAGAGAAAAGAGGAGAGGAGACTCGAGGAGAGGAGACT